>NW_017805039.1:2363892-2381245 GCF_001891065.2 Hippocampus comes
TGGTCCCGAGCATGGAGCCAATCGTGGCAGAGTGGGCGGGGCCGCAGCAGGATACCCTGCTGTCCAAGGAAGGCGATAGGCTGACAATTTCAAATGTCTCCAGGCAATGAAGAGAGTTACAAAGGGTGGGGGGCACATGACACTCTTTGGCTGCCCTTCTTGGACTATTTCTCGTACGACAAATACTTCCATTTGACATTCGGTTCAAAAGTAAACAGTAAGTCCGCCTCGCGGTGCAGAGTTCCAGGGTTCGACTCCCGGCTGTGGAGTCTGTATGTTCTCCCCGTGCCTGCGTGGCTTTTCTCCGGGTAATCTGTTTTCATCCCCCCCCCCCCTAAAAATAAACACCAAAACCAAAAAACATGCATAAAATGCATGGCAGGTTATTGGAACTAGTGTGAATGGTTGTTTGTGTGCGCTGCGATTGGCTGACAACCAGTTCAAAGGGTGTCCCCCTCGCCTACTGCCCGATGACAGCTGGGATAGGCTCCAGCGGCGCCTGTGACCCCCGTGAGGATAAGTGGTTCAGATAATGGATGGAACCCTCAAAGCCACTTTCACTTAGAAACAAGAAATTTGAGCATCTGGTGTAAATGCACAAAAAGTTGCAAGAAGGCGTGCTGCACAATATCCAGGAAAAGTACTATTTTGGTTAGAATCGGGACATTTTAGAATGATGATGTTCATTTCCAGATGTTATTCAAAGACTAAATTCTAAGTTCTAAAATTTTGTCTGCTGGTTATCAAATTTGTCCCATATGTACAACACAGATGGATGATGCTAATTTGCAAAAACGTTTTGTGTGTGTGTGTCACTGCATGTGGGCGGAGCATGGCAGTGAAGTTTGATGACTTCCCATTTAAAAAAACAAGAACAAAAATCAACCATATTTAACATGCAGAATGTTTTTTTTTTTAAAGTTCTGCTCTATTTATTCTGCAGCTCACTGGTGTGCTAAAACTTGAAGAATGTAATTTATTTATAAGACTTTGACTTTTTACATATCGAGCGGCAACACTTGTGTTGTAATCATCATCGAGACAGTGATACTAAATGCGGGAGGATACATTGCCACAATGACATTCAGCGGGACTTTATTAGTTCGGAGGCCGAATTACATAATTAGATTAAAATAAAGGGCATGTTGTCAAATATAATCACGGGGACTCTTTTCACCAACGGCAGCCATTTTTTCCAAGAGTGTGAGATTGCAAGCGAATTCCAAACCGCTTCACTTTAGTCTTGTCACACTAACTTCCTGTTTAGAGTGTTGATTTTTGCTACAGCCAAACGTACCCCATACATGAAATTGTTTTTAACTCAGTGTTGTTGGCTGATGTGTTACATTATCACAAATACATAGCAAGTGGTCGTTTCAAACCAAAATCGCTTGCATCCTGCGTCACACACACCTGGCTACCTGAAAACAAATGGTGCAGCAACACACATAGACAGACAATGCAGCAATACTCACCGGCATATATTATTTATTCTCTGCCAAAACGGGCTAATATTACTGCAGTTGCTTCATTATGGAACTCTTTGTGTGTCATGTACATTTGTATTATACGATCAAATTGAAGCATGAAATCAAGCAGACTGTTGAATTTTATTTAATGGTATACTTTCTGAATGCTTTTCTAAAGCATAATCCTGTAGGAAATTATTTTTTGCCATGGAAAAAGAGATTGCATACATTCTATGTTGTTGGGTTTTTTTTTGTATGTAGCTTGAATGGATGAATGGCATTTCAATTGGGGAAGACGATTTATGATACATGTTTGGAGTTATGAACACGTCCACAAATTAAACTTGAGGCGAGGTGCTACTATAATGTGTGTGACCTGCTGATAATATAATATATATGTACATATAAACTGAACGAAAAATCAGATAGACAGAGCCATTTAGATCTCGGAAAAAAATAATATATATATTTTTTGTCTGCACTGACAGTCTGGCTCGTCACCAAACATTTCCAACATATCTCGCTGCCGCCGCGCATATTTCACAATCTTGCTGTAAATTGATCAGAAACATCTTGCCTCTTCTCCAGCAACACCATTTGTTGGCTAATTAGCCTGCAAAAGTGCACGTATCCCTTCACATAAGTCACTTGCCACATGTTTGTGTCAGTGCAACATGTCAACGTGCCCCCAAGAGGCTTATAAATTATTCGCTACCGGCACCAGTGTGTTATTGACATGAAATCCAGCATGCAGGATGCAAAAAAAACAAAAAAACAAATAAAAGAAGAACTATTGCTCCCTTTGGTTTGAAAGAGCTGTTTTTCAAGGATTTGGGTCATATTCAGAGTTTGGACTTGAACTACTCCTTCGATGGAATCATCCCAATCGCCACTAAATTTGAACCATGAATGAGTCATTATCACCATAAGGCGCTTTTGAGACTTCCCTTTGAGACTTTAGAGTGCTTCGTTGCGGCATGGAAAGCACTGCGACGACACAGTGGAATATATTCCAGTCACCAGAGGCTTTAAGCGAATATTATTTTCAAACAATTGGCGATGTGTAGGTTTAACACAGATCCCAGATGAGACGGCATTCATCCCCCCCCCCCCCTTCAGAGTTCTTTTAATTGATTGACAGATGACATTTGAGCCTTTCTTGGTTTTAATGCATTCAGCGGACACGCCCACAGACACACTTCACCCATTGGAAATGTCTTGAAATAATTTGCAACCATAAAAACAGATGGAAAATAATTTATAGTAATGGAATGAAAAATATAAAAAAAATAAAAAATATATTTTTAAAAATGTAAGCATATGATGTAGAGAGCATGCATATGCACTGTATGTAAGAATGTTGGAAAGCAAGGTGAGACATTTTTGTTTTATAGTTAAAACCCGTGAGTGGAAGTTCGGAAAGCGTTGCGTTTTGAATCTGCTGCTTTTTGGGCTCTATCTCGTCGAGATCAACAGTCCAAGAAAAACAAGCAGTGGTGGTAGTATTAGTTATTGGCGCTCGCATTTAAGATAATATCACTCCAGTTTCCATTCTTGCTTGTCGTAAATCCTCCCCATTTGTTCCCGTTTGAAGAATTTGTCATCTTTGTACATTTTGTAAACAGTGCAGATGGAGACAATCTTTGCCCAATTTTCCGCTCCAACATCCTCTCTAGTGCTCTGATGTTGGAATTTGGCTAATGTCGTTGAATGGAAAACACACGTGTGCACGTATGTGTCTTTTGGCTTCCGTGTGTGTGTGTGTGTGTGTGTGTGTGTGTGTGTGTGCGCGCGCGTGTGTGTGCTGCTGGAGGCCGCCCCGGTGATTACATGGGGGATTACGGAGCGGACTTTTAAGGGCCAGCTTGTTTGTTTTCACTTGAGCCTGAAGGATCGCAGGGGCTTTGAGGGATCACACAAGCGGGCTATATGTTTTAATTTACTCCTCCCTTTGTCCGCCTTCTCCCGGTCTTACTCTTTCCACGTAACTCCCCGTCCTCCTCCCTGCTGTGTTGGTTTAATAGAGGGCAGCGGTGACCAATCAGCATGCTGGGATTATCGCACAGTCGGCCATAATTGAATTTTAGCTGTCGGCACGGGAACTGAGCCGGGGGGGATACTGGGGCAGCCGGGAGCGTCTTAGAGGGATGGGAGGTTTATTTTTTCTTTTCTTTTGTTTTTTTTTTTTTTTGTCTGTCCCTAATGACAAGACACATATTCCACCATCTCGCCAGGTTTTGACCTCAAGCCCGCACACGTAGCCTTTGTGAAGGCTTTATTTAATAAAGGCTTATGAAGGTAACAACATTTATGGCTTTGCCCTTCATAACATCAAGATGCAACAATAAACGTGTAATCATCAGTCTGGCCCATCAGACACATTAACACGACGCTGAAACTCGCCACATGGTCGCAAGTAGTGAAACAATAATGCGACTCTTTATATGACTCAAACTCCACTCCTCTGGTCATTTCGAGCATGAGTATAACGATTGGACACCAAGGTAATCTTCGCACCAACCAATAGAAAAAAAAAAATCAATCGCATCTAACTATAGCCAAAAAAGAATCAGCCGATTAGCCAATGAACAACCCACCAATCATTGAAAAAGCAATCAAGAGCCCCCCTAAAAAAAACACCATAAAACACTGCTAAAAAAACTAAACAAAAACAAAACAACAACCAACCAACAATGTACATACCAGCAAAAATAACAACCAACCAACCCCCCCCCCCAAAAAAAAAAAAAAAAAGAACTCACCAACAACAAGACAAGAGCCTGCCAAAAACAGCACCAAATGAACCAGCCAAAAATCAACGGACCAACTTAACAAACAACCAACATCCTGACCCACCAACCAAAACAACAACCAAAAAAACCAACTGCATCAATCAACAAACCAAAACAACCATCAAACCAGTCAAAAGGAACCAGACAGTCAAAAGGCAGCAGCCAACAAGCTAGAAAAACACCAATTAACTCACCCCCCAAAACAACCTACTAACCTGAAAAAAACAACACAAAATGAACCAGCCCATGAATAAACAACCCACAACCTTCAATTAAAAAAACACACACACACACACACACACACACACACACACACACACACACACACACACACACACACACACACACACAAAATATTTGCTTTTAAACCACCATCCAACCAAAAAAATGACAATAAAGAAACAAAAAAACAACCCGCAAAAAAGTAACCATGCAAAACAGCAAAACCAGCCAACCAAACCACTATAAAACAAGGTCAACCAAAAAAAACAAAAACAATGCCAGCAACCAAATAGCAAAGAACCAAACACATCAAACCAACGGACCGAAATGAAGGACAAAAAAAAAAAAACCTCACCCATGAACCAAAAACTGCCAACCTACCACTCCAAACAACCTACCAACTTTTCAAATGAGTAAAACAGAACACATAGCATAAAACATGGGCAGTCATACAATTGAAAGAACTATTTCTGCATTTGCCGTCTTGTTTGAAGCGGTTCTCGAGATGAAAGAGGAGAGAATCAAAGTCTCCTTTCGCCAGTGGATCAGCGACCGAAAATGTGGTCCAGTCCAAAAAAATCTTTCTATTTTGGCGATGATCTGGAAAAATACAGGCAAGTCTTTTCAAACCACCGCTGCCCGTCTGTTTTGAAGATTTTGCAGTTGCTCTGTGGTCCTTTTTTTTTTTTTTGGGGTCCTGCTTGTGTTTTATTTAAGCAAAGTAGCTGTTAATTGTTCAGTGAATCGCCTTTTGGTCTTTTCTGCCGTCTCAATCGAACTTTATCAAGTGTGACATGTTTGATCCTCCCCAAGCTCGATCAGGATAATTAAATGAATGCACGCGGCAAATTACAACTTCTATCAACGGGACTCTTTTGATGACGCGAATGAATTACGGTGAAGTGAGGGGAAGCGATTGTTATTCTAACAGTTATATTATGAGGAAGTAGGGTGATATATCGCGGTATGGACAATTGGTTTGGACGTGGATCTTCCATTGACGAATGATTGAGCTCAATGTGCTCATTGGGAATTTCAAACCAATTTTTTTTTTCCACCGATCTGTTTCTGGACAATCACTTTGACTTGAGGCTTGTTGTGTGATGTCATGCACTGTCAACTGTGGAACTTTTCTATAGTCAGGTGTCTGCTTTTCCAAATCATGTCCAATCAATTGCATTTAGCACAGATGGAATCGTAACTATTCTGTGGAAACATTCTCAAGGATGATGAGTCGAAACGGGATGCAGCTGAGCTTAATTTCATGGCAATGGATGTGATTACTTCTGTACGTGTGCACATTGTTTTTCACGTTGTTATCATGGATTGAACAAAATGTCGCAATACGGCCGTGAGACAATAGCAGCAAAAAAATTCGGATGCAGCGTACATTACACTTGCATTTCCCTTCAGGTTCCATATAAACATCCTCTGATTGGGTTTTGCCTGCGCTAATGGGCCTCATAAGGCGCCTCCTCGCCCCAAATGAGAAGCGAAAAGGTCAACGTAAAGTTGGTGAATAAATAAGAACACAACACGGTGTAATCAAAAAGAGAGAGCGAGTGAATGAGCCAAAATGGGCAAAGACGGGCATAGAAGCGGCCTTGTGTGCAAGTTAGCGGCGAGGAGCGGCGCTGCATAGCAATGGCCTCTCGCCTCACGCTTTAATCAGCCGCCCTGCATGCTCTAAACATGGGCCGGCCCTCCTCCTCCTCATCATCATCCTCCTCCTCCACCACCACCGCCACTCTGGACTCATTTAATCAGAGTCTCGCCTCGTCTGCATGCATCAGCTTTGCACAAAGAGCAACAGCGTATGAATGGAAGAATGGGAAAAAAGGAGCCTCAGAGACAAACACACCGAGAGAGAGAAAATAGACTTCTGCCCTGCTCCCCCTCCTCATACAGAAAGAGGAAGGTGACATTTTTTTTTTTGTAAAAGGCGACATGGTCGATTTGGGCCAGCTTGCTGGTTTTAATAAACACTCGAGGGGGACTCGGGCTGGCTTGAACCAAATACAACTACAATGGGACACTCCTGCCAAGGCAGAAGTGTTAAAGTCAATTTAAATGTGTTTGTCTGTTGTGTTACTTAATTGGCTGCTTGTGTCAAGGAAGATAATGTGAGGCATTTTCAACGCGGTAGCACTTTTTAATTCTTCGCCGGAGTGTTTGCACACAAAGAGCTCACAAACTACAAACATTTTACTCGCTTTAGTTAGTACTCGATTACAGTGTCACCTTGGTTTTTTTATGATTAATCCATTTGAGAAAGACGGATTAAAACTCCCGTCCTATGAAATCCAAAGCCATTTTTCACATAGGGAATAATGTAAATTCATTTAATCCGTTACAGACACCCCAAAGAATATACAAATAAATCCATTTTATATCGAACTACTATCACTTTACGTAACCATGTGTGAAATCACTAATGAAGAAGCTAAATGAAGAACACAAACTACAAACATTTTACTCGAGTTGCTTTAGTTAGTACTTGATTACAGTGTCACCTTGTTTTTTTTTTTTTTATGATTAATCCATTTCAGAAAGATGGATTAAAACTCCCGTCGTTTGAAATCCAAAGCCATTTTTCACATAGGGAATAATGTAAATCCATTTAATCCGTTATAGACACCCAAAAGAACATACAAATAAATATATTTTATATCGAACTACGATCACTTTACGTAACGATGTGTGAAATCACTAATGAAGAAGCTAAATGAAGATTTAACATTTATTGGCAGCTCGATGGAGTATACAGCAGGGAGGGACCGTTTTCCAAGATCTTTCTTGAACTCGATTGTGTTTCTCACCTTCCATATGGCAAATGCCTGTCACTCAAATGTCATGTCGCCCGCCGATGGCAAGGCATATTCCACAGTGCAAGCTTATATTCAAAGTAACAATGAGCCTCCCAGTCTGCTCGGCAACATTCGCACAAATCAGCATAATACTGTCTTTTGTTTCTTTTGTTACTTTGGCTCCTTGTGATTTCCAGGACTTTGTTTGAGTACTTCGAGTTAGTGTTTTTCCAGTGAAACGTGACAAAATATCTTGTTAAAAATCACACCCTCAAAATAAAAGCACAAACGTGTTACAACAGTTCCACCACACTTGAATTTGGTCCAACGGTGGCTAACTTAGGAGTCACATTCAAACTATTTTGTTCTTGTTTGCGTGCGACCGTGCGGGCCAAGAACGTGCGGCGAAACTCTTTTATTATTCGGTGTACTTTTTTTATTTTGAAGGTAAGACCTCCGGCACGATGTGTTATATTGATGCTGCCGAGCAGACAGGGAGGATTATTGCCTTGAGCTGTAAATAATAGCTTGCATTGTGGAATAATCCTTGCCGTCTGTTGAACCCTTTAAACCCAACGTATGGAATGCTTTGGATGAATCGGTTTCTGGGAAAGAAAATGGCTGATTAAAAAAAAAAAAAAAAAAGACCAAACAAAAACAAGCTGATGTACAAAAACTAAAACATAATGTATACCAAAAAAGAATAAGTGAAAAACAAATCAATAACCGAAGCAAACTAAAACCGATGTTCCAATGTATTCATTTTTCAGACGACCTTTAACTTGAAGTTTCTACATGTGAAAGATATCTGTACTTTTTGTTGGTTACTATTTAAAAGATTGGCCTTGGAGAGAGACATTTCAAGTCAACCTCAGTTGACCGAGTGAGTGAAGTTGCTCACTCAGAACTAAGTCACTCGCTCCATCACAGCTCTGCAACTCACTCACTTGTGTGCTCACGATTATGATTATATTTTTTTTTTGTTGCTCAAAACTCACCTCCTCACTCACTTACTGAAACACTCTTCTGCCTTCTGCTTCCATTCATTCCAATTCGAGCGCGGCAAGCGCGCCGCACTGCGCACTTTGCCCCACAGCTGGCAGCGTTCCGTTTGCGGCGAACTTTTCGGTGTTTTTCTCTTTGTTGTTGTTGTTTTTATTTCCCGCCATAAAACGGCACGAAAATAGTGAGGGAGCTGTCGCTGTTGTGCTTGAATAATCCCCGGCTGAGGCCAATTAAGTATTTGCAGTCAGTGGGGCACCAAAAGTGTTTCTTTGCCTTGAATGTGGATTGTGCTGTTCACTTTACTCGCCTCACTTTCTCCGCAATTGTTCCATTACGTGAACAAAGCTTCTCTGCAGGAGAAATCATCAACGCACACATTTTTTTTTCCTTCCCCCCTGCACCTGCAGGTGTAAAAATGATTTTACGACAAACCGCCGACCGGTGCCGAAGGTGCCGATCCCCGCTGATGTGCCGTAGCTCGGCGGGGCTTTGAAGTGGTCAAATGTGTTCTTATTTTTATTCTTGCTCAGTATTTTGCATACGCTTGAACCCATGTGGGCTGTTTGTAATGTCTGCTGCGATGAAGAAAAACAAGTTTTAAATTTATGCGAATGTGCATCTCGTGTCCAATGCTAATGTGGGTCTTTTGATTTTTCAGAAAAACCACAGCAGTTAAGCCGTCTTTTTGCATTTCATGAATTAGCAACTGTTTTATTTCAAGGGAAACTTGTAATGGTGGCCCGGTGGCCCAGTGGTTAGTGTGCCGACCTCACAGTGCAGAGGTCGTGGGTTCGATCCCGGCTCTGACCTTCCTGTGTGGATTTTGCGTGTTCACCCCAGGCCTGCGTGGGTTTTCTCCGTGTACTCCGGTTTCCTCCCACATTCCAAAAACATGCATGGCAGACTGATTGGACACTCGAAATTGTCCCTAGGTGTGAGTGTGAGCGCAGATGGTTGTTCGTCGCTGTGTGCCCTGCGATTGGCTGGCAAGCGGTTCAGGGTGTCCCCCGCCTACTGCCCAAAGACAGCTGGGATAGGCTCCAGCACCCACCGTGACACTTGTGAGGATAAAGCGGTTCCGAAAATGGATGGATGGAAACTCATAACCTAGCATTGCGCTATCGCTGAGCAAAATCAACGTTTTAAGGTAGTTCTGGTTTCAACAAAAAGCAGTGACATTGCCCAAAAAGTTAATTTGACATTTTGTGCGATCCCAAAATACTTTGCAGTCACACCAATGTTAAGATAAGATAAGATAAGATTTCCTTTATTTGTCCCACACTGGGGAAATTTACAATGTTCACTCACTCACTCACTCACTGAAACACTCACTCACAACATGAGCCCCATTAGAGCAGAATCTGATGCTTTGTCCAAATATTGGCTTTTTTACGAATCAGTGCCTGTCTGGGCACGTACGTGTTTCTGAGTGCCACCATGACAACAAGCTCGAAAGCGATCCAGGCCGTGAGCTGCATGCTTCAAAGAGCTCGTCACCCGTCGCCCAATCCGAATTTAGCGCAATTGTCAACTGTCGCACCACCCGGGAGCACTCGGTGGGCTTCCTCCGAGGTGTGTTTTCCTTCGCCGATGGAGGCTTGGGGGGGAAGTGCTTTTGTTTACGTTGACATTTCCCATCCCTTTTGAAAACAAATGCGGGTAATTAAAGATTTAATCATTTTTTTTAAGCTCATGTAAACACTCAATCACCTCGGAAGCAAACATTGAAGCAGTTACATTCGTGTTGTTTTTTTTTTTGTAGCAACGCGTTGAATATGCCGCCTCGACATATCCGTCCACATCATCAACTCTGTGTTGATAGTTAATGTGTTTTCTTTAACTGGAAAGCCCCTCCCCCTCTCCCCAAGCCCTCCCATCAGGTGCAGACTAAAGCCCACACACTCTTTATTTACTCGGCATCACTCTTCTCAGCGGAGCTGCTCTGCTCGTCCATCTCCCATCGTTATCTTATCATCGACTGCTGACTGAGTGCACATGTCTGAGTAAAGCGGCGATAAGGAGATGTGACGGAGGAAACGCAGACTCTCCCGCTAGCGAACGCTCCCCGTCTGGCCTCTGCTGCTGTGTTTATTTAACGTTTCTTTTTGTTGTTTTTGTCTGTTGGCTAGGTGAGAAGATCCAAAGTTCAATTGGTAGTTATGCTTTACAACACTTAAAACAGTTCAGAGATTTTCCATTCGAATTCCCCAGCTAAAATATTCCCTTCAAGCTACAAATATTGTTGACATAATCTGTAAATGTAAATACACTGATACCTTCACATTGAAGCGCTGAAAAATATTAAATTTTTGAGCCGCCGCAGTGTCGTTTTTTTGTTTTTGTTTTTTTTTACACTTTCATCTGTTTATTGAACACGATGTATGAATGAAAAAAGGACAAAATGCATACACTCGCGACGAGCATGGACCAGACGTTAGTTCACTTAGTCACTCAAGTGAAAAACCGGGAGAGCCACACCCACAGAAGCTGTTTATTGAATACGACCTTCAGCCAAACCCACAACTACGTCATGAAAACAATTGCAGGGAGCATGCAGCAAATGTGAAACGCATGGAAAATGGCCATAACTTCTCAAATATGGATCATTGAACAGACATGAGTTCATTCAGTCACTGGGGTGAAGTGAAAAAAACCAGGAGAGGCACACTGTGCGATGCATTTTCGCTGTTTATTGGATGTAGCAACCATTATTTGGAAAATGGCTAACAGGCTATTGAGGTCACACATCAGGCCAAATACACACAGGTCAATACACAAATGTGTGTTGATATGCATTTGACTTTCACGGCAATTAACATCTGAGGGAGGGCACTTGTGAAAAATGACAGAAAATAGTAAAACTTTGTTTCAAGAATATGACATCTTTTCAGAATTATACCAACACAGCTTTTGACTTTTTTTGGGGGTCTTGTTTATGGGCATGGTTTGTTCATAGCTTCTCACGGTTTTAATTTATTTGTGTAATTTTATTATTATTCATGAGGCACATCACCAATTACGATGACGGTTAGGATTACAAGATTAAATTTCAAGGAAGAAACATCATTAAAAAACAAGAAAAATTATGGGAGAAAACACCCCACTCCCCAACCCTCCAATAGTAACGTTTGTCTTGATAAGGAATGCTAATTTCATTGCATCGTCTGAATGTTCAATTTGTCTTTGAGTGTGAATTAAGGACACATATTTACAATGTGCATTTAGGTCAAGTCTCCCATCGGTTAACTGACAATTTAAAAGTCCAATATAATGGCCAACCTCATCAATAAGAGTCAATACATGTACAATTCCCCGAACGGGAAAACAGCAAATTAGCAATTTTGCTTTTAATGCTAAACGTGTGTATTAGATCCGGTCGCTTTCTTTTTTTTTTTTTTTTTCTTTTTGTAGGCGTAACGCATTCCCTGCGGGCGGCAATTAGCACTCAATGAGCGCTCGCGCGGTGGGCTCCGGGGACAATTAGCTTGCGTTGTGAGTGAACGACTTGTCATATTTTGTAGCACACAATAAGACCAACACGAACCACCCACTGTGGAATGCCTTGAAAAATGATGCCACCGCAGCTTATGTACAGATGAAATGAAAACCCCAAATAGATGAATGCAAGCGCTCTCAAGCTGAGGAGTTGAATTTGTTTTGCGACTGTGCTCCCTCAATCAATTTACCGTTACTCTTATCTCAAATCAACTTTTCCTGCTGAAATGAATGGAAAGGCCATTAATCCGTTCCAGCCTCCAAGGTCCAAGACAGCAACATTTTTCTGTGGCATGTTTTTAAGCACTGTACAGTTTTTTCCTTCACTGCTACATTTACAGTAAAAAATCTCTTTTTTGGGAGGCTCCTTGATTCATTGATTAATTATTCTTATTCTTATTTTTTTCTTTTTACAAACCCCCCAAATTCTTCAAAAGATGCTAACAAATATTCAATATATGTTATAGAGTATATGTATGTTTTTATGCTGCTTTAACAAACACACAAGGACAAACTAACTGCACACACAGAGTATCTGACATTTAGATTCTTTTTCGGGGTTTTTTTATATACATTTTTCTTGATCCATTAAAATGGATCTTGGCCGGCACTATTGGTTTTCTCCAAGAGTTTCACAGCGTTTCGGAATGAGCGCGATGATTAGCATTCATCCCGCTCGCCGCGACTAGCCACTGTGAGAAAATGTCAGACGGACTTCATGGTTAAAGGTAAAATGTCAGGAATGCTACACCGCTGTCATTTGGAAAAATCCAATGTGAGCAGCTTGAGTTTTTTTTTTTTTTTTTTCCCTCAGCCTGCTCCCAAAGTATGTGAGAACACCACCAGACACATGTCAGCCTTTGTCTTCTTTTTCTTGGGTCATGATGGGGATGTCTCAGTGGTTTTATTGATTAGATAGTCTTTCGGTACTGTTTGCAATGAGTACTTTTCAATATGTGGCCTGTGCACGTGTTTGTTTGTGTGTGTTTGCATGTGTATATTTCTTCTACATTTGAGTTTTGTTGATGTTTCCTCGTGTGTTTGTAGCCGAGTTCTCGTGTCTGCGGCCTATGTGTGTGTTTGTTTGTGTATATTTCTTCTACATTTGAGTTTTGTGGATACGTTTCCTCGTGTGTTTGTAGCCGAGTTCTCGTGTCTGTGCGTTCTTTTGTCTGTTCGCATTTATGTTCATGCTGTAAATGTACAGTATATGCACGTGTGTCAGTGTGTGTTTGTTAATCGTGGGTATGTTTGCATGTTCCTTTGTGTATGTGGCTGTCTGTTCTTGTACATGTATGTGTGTGTATTTCATGAGTGTGTGTGTGTAAGTGTGTGTTCATGGCTTCATATTTGTGTAATCGTTTGGTTTTAAAAATAGCCTTTTTTTTTATGCATTACTCTCTTGCTAGCCAAAATGAAGTTTGAAAAGCTACTAAAATCAACACACACCCTGGGACATTAAGCACTGCAGTGGGAGAATAAGTGTGTTCATGTTTTACTTTTTACTTCAGTCATGTCAGGCATAACAATGTTGACCCAACCCACATACCCAGTTGATCCCAACCCACATCACTTGACAAATCTACTGTAACTAGCCTTCGTGCTGTGCTTTATGGTCAGAAAATACATTGACTCCGACAACAACAACAATAATAAACCCCACCACATTGTGAGTGTTCTTTGAACAAATGTTACATCACAAGCCTTTAAAAATGACATCAGCAGCCTTGCTCCCGGCCACCGCCAAGGTCACACCATTGCAAAGTGAGCCCTTCATAGAATCAACACCAGTCGTTAGGAGGCTTCTTTAACCAGGTCACCATCGCTTGAAGACCATAGAATGCATGTATACACACACACACACACACACACACACACACACACACACACACACACACACCTTCGTTCCGTGGAATCAATTTATCCTGCCAGGAAGACATTGGATTTGTACTGATCGAATCTAGAGCAGAATCGGGGTCAGTGCTTCTCGGAATTCTCTCCCCGGCATAATTTGTGCATGCAGACTCTATTTCCTAACTACCAAACAATTTGGTATACATATATTGTTGGTGTAAAATGTGTATTTTCACTGGCTCAGCACAACTGTTGCTGCATCCGTGTGGATGGAAATGCAGCTTCTCTTTTCTCTGTCTCCAACTTTGACATTTGACAGCAATAAAAATAGCCCAAATGTTATTCTTTGCAGCTGAAATGTGATGACTTTTCCACAAGTGACACCGCATCAACATTTAATGATATGTCATTGTTTTGTACAAGTGCCACACTGGGTCAAATTTGCCCTGTGTCAACTGAAATGGATTTTAGATTTACCAGTGTGTATTATATTAGAAAAAAAAACTGTCAAAAGTGAGCTTGAAACAGACCAATGAACTCTCTGTGTCACCGCCACATTTGCGCAGCTTCCCAGAGACTCGCGCATCTGCTGGTCTTTGTAGGGTCATGGTGGAGTCAAAGTCACTCAATATCGCCTGTAGCAGAAAAATATTAGCCAGGGACACTAGTTTCACCCTATTTTAATAAGACGCACAAAAAATCTGAAGGACTCATGCTCGATATCGAACAGGAAGTCATTCGTTTTGGTTTGAAGAAACCATTTTGCTATGGTATTAACCCAAGGAACCCCCGTTCCATTCACAACATTTAAGATCAGGATTTTTTTGGCCTTGGCAGAAGTCCGCACTTCCAAGTGAGTGTGCCATTGCCGTTAATGTATTCAGTCCTTGGCCCTCTTTGCGTGAGTCCCTATAGAGCGTGCATGAAGAAAATATGTGCACCGAGAGAGAAATGAAGAGGCGAGTGAGTGCAAACGATGTGACAAGAATGTGTGTTGTGGGGAAGGTGGGGTGGGGGGGGGTTGTGGCGGTTGTGTTGTGAGGACGGCAAGGGACGCCGGCATCTTGAAGGCGGACCGAGGGAGAAGTTGAGAAGCGGTGTGGAATCGAAACTCGGGCCTCCCTCGCTGGCTTGTTAATCTCCCAGGACTTGACATTTGAAAACCTTCCTTCCTCCTCCTCATCCTCCTCTTCCTCGTTTCCTCTCAACTCACTGATGTGCGTAAATCCAGCAGTGAATAGAATGGAATTTCTCCACCGCTCTAAAACCCCTCTTCACAAACCAGGAAGGATCCCTCTCACCGTATATTCAAAGAGGGACTTGCCCAAGAGATTTTGTGCGGCAGCTACCAAATTTAAACCACAAATGCTAGCCGGATGGGCAACGCTAAACTGAGAAAAGTGTTGAGTTTTCGGAGTTCTGGAGGGATGGAGCATTGTGGCAAAGTTTGATAACTGCCCATAAAACATGATTGCTTGTTGAAATTCAGCCGGTCCCAAGATTTGCTTAACTCAGCAACAGGAAACTTTTTGCTCCATCATGAGAAGACCCACAAAAAAGTGTTAAAAGCCATGCCTGGAAAAGAAAGACATCTGGTTTGAAAATGTTAAGTTTGCCATCACCAAGTCCCCCATAAAATTTAGCCCCCAAAGCCAGTTTAATTTTCCAACATGAAACTTGGTAGGCAGCTCAATCATGACTAGACCTACAAAAAAGTGTTAAAAGGCCATGTCTTTAAAAAACAACAACAACAACAACGAAGGAAGTCAGGTCATCTTTGTTTGAACAGGCCATGTTGGCCATTACCGGGTCCTTCAAAAACAAATTCCCCTTCCTCATGAAGTCAATTTAACTTTGCAACATGAAACATGGTAGGCAGCTCTATCATGCGTAGTCCCACTAAAAAGTTTCAAAAGCCATGCCTGACAAAAAAATGGAAGTCATGCATTTTGGTTTGAACAGGTCATGTTGGTCTTTACTGGGTCCTTCAAATCCATCCATGGATGGATGAATGGATAGATAGATATACTATTTGTGCATATTTTTATTTCTTTTGTACCTTGTACATAGATACACAGATACTATTTGTACATATTTTTATTTCTTTTGCACCTTGTACAATGGCCACACATTAAAGACACCTTTTTCATCTGCTATTGAGTGTACGATGCTGTTTTTTTTTTTTTAATGGGATTATTTCCCATAAAACTTTGAGGTTCTTATAACCACCCAGGCTGATTCACTTCACACGCTCTGGCTTAAACACACACACACACACACACACACACACACACACACACACACACACACACACACACACACACAAAGATCTGATAAATGCTGTGCCAAAACATTCTCTTATCGCACATTAAAGGCACCTTTTTTCATCTGCTATTGAGTGTCCGATGCTGGTTTTTTTTTTTTTAATGGGATTATTTCCCATAAAACATTATTTTGATTTGCGCATTCAGTCCCTGAAGCTAGTTTCACTTAGTAACAGGAACTTTGGTCTATTCTGAATAAATCCACAAAAAAAGTCTCAGAAAGCCATGCCTGAAAGGACATACAAGTCTGCCAGTGATGGTTTGGAGTGGCCGTTCTAGGGCCATTGAGATGGAGTCACTTGAACTTCTGTCCTGATGTGTTGATTTGCTTCCTTTATTCCCTCAAATCGAGGTTAAGAAGGACAAGTAGGTCATCAGAGGTTACTCTTTATGAATGGAAAGCCATGCCTGAAAAGACACAGTCATTCTGACGTTTTACTTTCAAGCGGCCAATTTAGGGTCATTTTTGCAATTTCCAAGAGTCATTCAAAGACTAACTTGTCCCAGAGATCATGTCACACAGCTCTCGAATTATGAATAGTTGACTGGTGAAAAGATTGCTATAATTGTAAATTTTCGTCACCAAGTTTTGGTGGAGCATGGAGGCAAATGTGTTGATTTTTCATAACACATGATGTTTTGTGGGGCAGGGCGGGAGTGGATGAAGCCAGTGTCACTTAACAACATGAAACTGAATACACATCGTGGACTGTTCTAAATTTTGAAATGTTTGAATTTTAGCCATTAAAAACCTTTTTTTCATGAGAAGACCCACAAAAAAAGGTCAGAGAGACTGCCATCTTTTGTCCAAGCAGCCGTGTTAGTCTGACAAACTTGAATAAACCCCAAAAGTTAAAAATGGCCTTTTGACACATTCAGAACAAGGATGCTGCTTCCTCATCCTCCAATCAGTAGCAGTCATTTCCTCTTTTCACACGCAGTTCGTGTTTGTGGTCGCTCGCAAACCCGGGGGCCCAAACACAAACACAAACACACACACACACACACACACACACACACACACACACACACACACACACACACACACACACGCTGTCATGTTCATTGGCCGCCAGCAGCAGCAGGTAAGTTTGTGCCGAGTCACTGCAAGCGACGTGGCTGTCGGCTCGCATCGCGGCCGCTCGCAAATATGACACGCTAAGACGCGGTGGTTGCTGGGAACGAGCGGCAGGGCAAAACCAAGTCGACAAGCCCTCTTCCAAGTTTGCTTGTCGAAGAGAACAGTGTGTGTGTGTGTGTGTGTGTGTGTGTGTGTGTGTGTGTGTGTGTGTGTTTGTGTGTGTGGTTAAATGGCGTCGTTATCCACCTCATAGACGGCCCAATGACGGCGGGCGTAATGGGTTTTAATACTGCAACGGTACGTT
>NW_017805039.1:2382083-2382407 GCF_001891065.2 Hippocampus comes
GGATCTCACATGGGGACAAGCCCAACACATCGCCAGAGACAGGGCACGATGGATAGAGTTGACTGAGGCCTTATGTCCCAGACGGGACGAAGAGGACTGAATGAATGAATGATGACTAACAATAGCGCCGATACGTATCTGCTTCAATTCAAACTGTCTGACGTCCTGTTCAATATCAGTCCTGGGTCCTTGAGACTTTTTTGGCTTGTCCCTTTATGAGAGACGTGTCCACTCAAATTTGGGTCAATCAGTGAAACTGATGTTGAACTTTTGGGTTGGGGAATGTGTGTGGGGGGGGGGGGGGGGGGGAAGAACAAAACATAC
>NW_017805039.1:2382889-2409642 GCF_001891065.2 Hippocampus comes
TTTCTCCCCCTCCCATGTTATTTAGTATGCGGCATGTAGAAGCAAGCTGGTGTTGATTCAACATAATGACTAGTGAAGGTCACTCACACTGGGGTGAAGCACTTGATAGCATTATGTTTGATTTGCTGCTCAACAACAACAACAAAAAAGTCATCTTAAACGCTTTCATGCTCGATGAAAAAAAAACCCACATGATTCAATCTATCTGATTCATTGGAACACGATAAACAGTCACAATGCTACCCTCTGAAACGTGACAAATGGATTATGTGATACAATTGCTGCTGAACCTTTGAAGAGATTGCCTAAAACAATCTGTATGAAAAATTAATTTTATCATGACAATACGTTACAATGGCTTATAATGTCAATGATTCGGGGGTCACTGACATTTACATGCTGGCGTGTATCAACGCATGTTCAGTGTGTTCAACTGACTTTAATGTCGAATTTTGAAAACCAGAATTTTCTCACGTCTTCTGCTTGCCTTTTGTCTCCGATTTTCTCTTAGATACCTATCTATCTATCTATCTATCTATCTATCTATCTATCTATCTATCTATCTATCTATCTATCTATCTATCTATCTATCTATCTATCTATCTATCTATCGAGCTAGCTAGCTATTGAGCTAGCTAGCTATCTCGGTCGGTCGGTGTCTATCAATCTGTCTATCAATTCACAGTATTTATTGATCTATCCAGCCATCCTTCCAATCAGGGAGTCCCATGGCTACTTTGGCTATTTTCCATGTTAGCCAGCAGTAGTCATGCTAATATTCGAATTAGGGTTGACTGAATACCGGACAGCGTTTTTGTCCACCATTTGTTGACATTTTCTGGTGGAATTTTCCACATCTGCCGTAGGTTGTGATGATAAAAGGTCGACAAAAGATGGATGTTAAAACTTTTGTCGAAACGATCCAACGCCTCACATTTGTCCCCACGTGGCTTTCATCTTTTAAAATTATTTGACCAAATGTTTAATCTGTAAATTCCACAGCTTCTGGTTGGACCTAACCTGAGTTCTGAATATTTTCCAGTCAATCTCAAATCAAGTCAAAACCATTTATAAAACCATGATAGTGAGTTAGAATAACTTGCACCCACATGAAAATTGATGCAAATGCAGCGCAAACATACGGCTCCTGATACTCGCTCTGATGTGAAATGATGAAATAAGACGTGAATAATGGAATATGCCCGGCGCGTCCGGGCACTGTTTCATTCTCCGCACATATTACATCATCAGCAAATCCCTCTATTGGATCACGTCGTGCGGCTGGCTCCAAATCAATTGGGAGCGAAAACAGGAACTGTGGTGTAAAGAGTATTAAAGTCGGCCTCTTCAGATGAATGATGATGGCCGACTGCACCGCTAAATCCAGCGCAGACTATGAGAGGATTGTGGCTTTACGCAGTTGGTTATCCAAACAATACATGCTGCTTGTGTTTTTTTTTCTTTCTTTTTGTGAGACACATAGTATTGTATTTAAGTAGATGGTCACATTATATTGAGCAGGTAAGGAAGGGGGGAGGAAAGAAAAATGGCAGTAAAACAGGCCAAAATCCACTGGTTGGGGATAATGTGTTCCCATAGCTTCATGTTCTCAAAACAACAAAATCAACTAAAATGTGAATTAACGCAACTAAAATCAAAATTTAGCTCATCATAACAGAAAAAAGGAAAACCATTCAATGATGTTTTTTTGTTTTTCTTTGACTTTACCTCTCTATTTCAGCATTTTTGTTATCATCTGTGTATGTAAAAAAACAGCCCAGTTTGATGTAAAATGTACACGCGTCGATATCCAAATGTCGGGAGTAAAAGTGAAAAGTTTTGCGAAAATGAATACTTAAGCAAAGTATTGTACTTTGTCGCATCTGGTTTTCTTGGCACATCCAAGCCCACCTTCATGTCTTCGTTTGACATGAAGTTGAAATGAAGAGCGCTCACCTTTTCGCTCGCTCTTCTGTCAGTCTTCACTTCGTTTGATATCAAATCAAAGCTTCTTGTTTTAGCGCATCAGTAGCAAGTGAATCACTTCGGAATACAAAGCAGGGCCACGTTAGGTCCAGAACCTTCTCTGTGTAACCGATTAATCCGAAAGTCCAAAGAGTGCATGCGGCACAAAAACTGACATTGCCACACCTCTGCGGTCATCTTCACTCTGTGCATTTAGTCAAAGCTAAACAAGGGTTCAATGCCTTTACTGTAAATTGAATATTGTCTCAGGATGAGGGATCGGGTTTGAATGACTTGCAACTTCAAGCCTGGGCTGTGATTTCAAACGGGGGTTTCTTGCTGGGGTCCCGTCTAATTTTTTGATTCAGTTTTCCTCATTGTTTCTCAACTTCTTTTTTTTTTTAAATACCATTAAAATGATACTAATAATTACAAATGCACCAAACATCTCGCAGATTTTTTTTCTTCATAATAGAATAAAAATACAGGCTAAAAAGAATACACAACAAATACTTGTCAATTGGTAATTATACCAAAAGGCAAAACAAAAACCCCAAAAACCTACCTAATTAGTCATTTCTCAATAAATTAGCAGTCAAATCTGAAATTTGGCCATATGACCAATTGAGATATTCAATGGCCACAGATCATAATGTAAAGGATACAAACGGCAAGGTTGACATCAAATCTCAACCAATCAATAAATAATTACAAAGCATACAGATTGTATGCAACCAATTCATAATGCTGCTTTCACTCGTGTGCACCTCTGTGCGCAAACAGCAAGAAGAACGAGCGGCGACCATACAAGTGCTTGACCTCGCCCACTTTCTCCAAAGTATTTGTGCCGCGAGTGGTGCTTGATTGCGCCGCCCCGCCAATCACTGCGCCGACGACCTCACTGCCGTCATTACAATCACTCGCTGCGGCGGCCACATCCTCTTCCTCCTCTTCCTCCCCGCCATCCTCTTCCCCTCTCGTCCATCTCCGCCGACATGTGGTATGAATCACCGTAATGATAATGGAGTCGGATGTACGCGCACACACTTAACATAGTCAAGCCATTGACAATGGCCTCCACGCTCTAATTCCCTGGCCCTCCTCCAAGCGAGCTTGCTATTCAGCCCATGTTTTCTTCTTCCTGCAAGGTCTCACTTGAGTGTGCTTTTTTTTTTTTCCCTCCCCCAAAAATAACTAATCCATACATGACGAGAACTTGATGTCCTACCTTGGGAAGTTGAATGAATGTTGTGCCATATAATGCTATTCATTCATCCAATAGCAGAAAGCGGGGCTTGACAAACCTTTGGCACTGAGTATTCCCTTAAAAAAATACTTGGCTGCCCCAAGTAGCACCATCATGACAGACTGTCAACAAAAGCTTTATTCCTAAAAAGTACATTCAGTATTGCAAGCCACTGCTCATTTGGACACCGTGCTTAAAACCCTTTCAGGGACAGCGGTTACTACAGTGGACAGTTTATCATGTTATCAGGTTACAAGGTGCATGAAAGGGTTAAATATGACAAAAGGAAAAAATAAATATTCATTTTAAATATTTCGGAAATAAATGTTAGAAAATAAGTAGTTGTAAATACAGTTGTATTGTCTTCAAAAGTTAAATATAAATGAACTGGATTGAACAAAGGTATTGGATTTTGATGCTTCTAAATTGGATGAGGCCAATGTAACATTAGAAGGAAGAGCAACCTACTAAAAACCGAACCGGGACATGGGTCAGGGTTTGGCGTTAAGGTTTGAGTTGGGGTTAGCAACCCAATAAAATGTATCCATTATAGTGTAAGGAATAGGTGAGGGATAGCGACCCAGTAAAATGTGTTGTCTGTGTGTTGTTCGGGGTAAGACTAAGGACTTATTGTTAAGTTAGCGACCCACTAAAAAGCTGATCCTGGACAGGGATGGGTGTTCGAGGTTAAGTGTGAGAAATGAGAATTGTTGTGATAGTAAACATTACAATCAAAACGGATTCATTTCAGGCTGAGTTGTTGAGGTGAATGCTTGCAATCCCATAAAAGTAGAGTTGTGATAATACAATATCACAAAAGACAGCGAGGAAAAAAAAACCCGTGTACTTTCCTTTTCTCACACTTAACAAAAGATGAGGTGAAAATTAACAGAATCACAGAATGCATTATATGAGTGCAAAGGCACTTTTTGTCACCAAAAATAATAAAACTATTCCAGATTAAGGATAGAGGCTTGAGTTTAGCGTTAGCAACCCAATTTAAATGGTTGCAGGAGATCCTTAAGACTTTGTTTTATTGGTTCGGGCTGAGTAGGGGCCCTCAAGGACCGGTTACAGTTAGACATTTTTTTTTTAAAACTAGACTGTATGTAAGTAAATATGTTTCACTTTCCATCCGTCACACTTCTGATTGCATTCGCACTTGGCAGAGGTAACCCTTCTTCTCTTCAAACCAGAAACACAGCTGACTCCCTCCTTCCAAAGGTGTCCGGCTTTAGGTTTAGCGAGCCAATAAAACAACCGGGTTGGCTTGAGCTCCTCTGAAAGTAACAAGAAGAAAGTGAACCCCCTCCTCCAATACAGCTCAGCTGTGGGAGCGTCCTCCTCCGTAATGATGTACATCCCAAGCCTTATTCCGGAGACAGACACAGGGTGATCAATCCTGCTTAAACTTTGTCCTTTCTCCTCTCTCGCTCAGACTGTCTCTGTGATGGACTGTCTCTCTCTCTCTCTCTCTCTTTCTCTCTCTCTCTCTCTCTCTCTCTCTCTCTCTCTCTCTCTCTCTCTCTCTCTCTCTCTCTCCTCATCGTGAGCCCCACCCCTAGTCAACCTCCCCCCCTTCCCCTCTTTTACCTCACCTGCCCCCAGCTCCATCTTCACCTCAGCGCCTCTCTCCATGCATCAGCTGACCACTAATCACCCTTCCCTCCTCTCCTAAATCTCACTTTAGCTCCCATCCTCCCCTGTTCCGACTTCCATTTCCTCTCCATCTTAGCTGCCCATGTTTCTCCGTCTCCAAAATAGCTGAGGGTGTCGTTTGTTGACAGTTGAGAACTCTGTTTCCGCAAACATTTGGAACTTTTAAAGCCCAAATGTGCAAATGTGCTTCTCCTTCCCAACGCGTAACATGTGGTTGGCATGTCTGAATCGCAGTCAAGGTTGGAATCTCAAGTCAGGGGCAAAGTTATGGTGTGTACAGTACATACGGTGTTCTATATTTAAAAAAAAAAATAGATGGCTGTAGTGTTTTTCTCCTCACTTGAACATTAAAGAAAAAAAAAGGTATATATACATTTTATATCCGATGGTGTATGACTGCAGGTTTTTTTACAGGATTAAAGAAATTCTGCAGCGCATTTGTCGAGTCAGCTTTTCTGGGGTTGCAATAATCCTGTGTGGGCAGACTTCAACTTTATTACTTGTCCTACATGAGCATCCCTGGTTATTATTATGATTTTCAAGGCCTGAGCTTGCAGTGCAGAGTTCACCTTGGAATTGCTTTGCTTCTCCCTCATTTTTGTTCTTCATCATTTTGTGGGAGTGATGATGAAACTGACCAAAATTTTTCAGGCGTGTTTATCCATTGTCACATCAGACACCGATTGTGTGTGGCAGCCTTGGAATTTTTGTCGAGATGTTTTTCTTTTGCCTATGCTATCCAATGTGGGTGGAGCATGGCTGATCGTTTCGAACATTCATGATGAAAATGTTGTGTGAGAACAAAAATCCAGGCAACAGTTTCGCTGGTGAACATGTCTATTTCAAATGGAATTCGTCTCAAGCCTGAAAATGTAATGTTAATGTCGGCCATTTTGGTTTGAAGCAACGTCATTATGGTTCACGTAAACTAACTAAATCTGAAATTGAATTAGGATTCTCGTTAATTAAATAAAATAAAAATGAAGGAAACTTGCGTTTATCAACCGAACTACAACTAAATATAATCAAAATACATATAAATATACATAAAAGCCAAAACCAATACTCAAACCTCAAACTCAATTAAAATGAGTTTTTTTTTAAATACCAACGAATAAAAACTAACCTATTTGCTCTCAAGACAAATTCAAACAATCTACAATAATAATAATAATAATAATAATAATAAAACTAAAGTCAAAATGAAGTAACTAAATTGAAAAATCCAAAACTATTATAAACATTTTGTGTAAATTCTAAGGCTGTTATACTTTGTGCAGCTAATTTTCCCTAAACGATCCCTTGTCTGACAGTCCAACCGATGTTTTTTTTTTTTTCCATTTAATTACGTAAGTTAACCATCATCAGTTTTTTTTCCAACTGTTTAACATGTTTTTACTTTGTCTTAGGTAGGTCACTCAAATAAGCACCCTTGCAGGTCGCTGAAGGAAAGGAGGATGTCTTTGTCACAAATGACAAAGTGTCAGCGCCAGGAAATAGCTTGGTTAGACGTGTGTGTGTGTGTGTGTGTGTGTGTGTGTGTGTGTGTGTGTGTGTGTATACGTACGTACACGCTCGCATATGTGTGTGCGCACGTGTCAGAAAAAGTCGTTCATGCTTGATTACACTTGAGCCAGTCAGCTGCAGGATGGCAGCGTTCGACCTTTCAGCCACAGATAAAGACACGACAGATGCAGGTGAAGCAATCCACGTCCACCACTCACGCCGATCTCCAATTTGGGGCCTTGAGCCTGACAGCTGCCCTTTATTTTCTATTTTTATATTCTCACCTGGACAGAATATGATCTGGGCACATTGACGAGCATCATTCTCACTGTGTATCGAAAACTCACGGACATAGGAGGAGAAAATAAATGTGGTTTGCAACGTGAGTGTTGAGCCGCTCTCTGACACTGATTGCGTGCAAGCACAGTCATTAGAGACGAATATATCTGCATGTGTAATTTCCTTGAAATCATCGAAAAACACATTTCAGCCTCAGCTTCTGAGCGCGACTGATTTTATGACTTAGATTTCTATCAGCGCACATTTGTTGAGCATTTTCTTTGTGTATGTTCTGTCCTACATTTGCAGTTCGTGCTTGGGCCTGAAAATATCCAATCAAAGTAGAAAATGGGAAAATTTATGCCAGCACAAGAAAATGTATCAAATATATGAAGTCCTGTGATTTGCTGGCACTCATGCTGCATTTGACTTGTATGTACCTTGTAATTGGCTGGCGACCCGTCCAGGGTATGCACTGTGTTTCGCAAAGTTTCGCATCAGTTCCGATGGGCTGCAGGTCACCCAAATGAAAACAAGAACAGTGGGAAATAGAAGGATGGAAAATAGATTCAAAAACATATTTTTTAAACCATTCTCAGCTTTCTGCAATTCAAGAAAAACTCAAGAAACTGTCAGCCAAGCGGAGAAATTAGAAACATTAACAAACTGCAGGAAAGCCGCTCATGGGATTCAGTTTGACTAAAAATGTACATTGTCATATGCTAACATGTGCAATGTTTCCTATTTTCTAATCTTAGTTACATGTTAGTTTAGCTCATATCTCGTCATTAGCTTGACACGCAAATGCCAATGTGATAAACTGGTGTAGTTTCAAATGTTCCAGTGTTATTTGTACACTACCCAAGTGGTTTGCTAACTTGGCTTGCTAATTCTAATGAGCTAAATGCTAATTGGTCATTGATAAGTACCGCATGATGACCTGACGTCAAATTAACGTTATCTTAGCTTAGCATGTGGCTATTTGCTAATGAATACCACCCATTTATTTATTAGTGTGTACCGAAGCTATTAAAAAGTCACTTTTCCCCTTTAAAACACAGCATAAAAGAAGGTCTTTGTCATGTATATTATGGCAGGATGCCTTCTTCTTTGATATCCTAACAAGCAACAAGCACGCATGTTTGTGTGCGCGTAGAGATGATCAAGTCGATCGAGAATTGTCACATTTGACCAGGAAATGAAAGCCCACCATGCCATGAAAAAACAACAACAAAAAAAAAAAACAAGACATAAATAAGAGCGAAGACATGTAGCACGCCGTGGTGAAATATGTGCGATGAGGCCGAGACAACATTAGCTTGTGCTGAATTATTCATCCGACTCTAAAGCAGGACGGACCGTCGGAACATTTCTTTCTTCCATGCAACGTGTGTGCGTGTTTGTGTGTGTGTATATATGCTTGTGTTTTCCTCAAGTGCGCTGGAGACGTTTGCTCCTTCTTCATTAATGAGACACAAACATGGTAGATCTCACGGCTACATGGTGAACACAACGATGTCGAGTAACACAAAGAGACAAAAACACACCATCACCATGCACTTGACATGCCCTGTGTCTGCTGATTAGTCCCCGCTGCCAGTTTAATTTATTCTGAGTTGTGGTGCCACTTTCTGTCTGCATTTTCAAAATAACAGCAACCCCCCCCCCCCACACACACACACACACACACACGCACACACACACAAGCACTGACAATAAGGCTTTGTTGGGATCTGTGTCAAAAATAGTTTTGGTTTTTTTTTTTACATTTGGAATATAGTGGATAGTCTGTGTTAACGAGGCAAATAACACATGGTTATAAGACAAAGAAATTTTGATGACTACTTTATAAGTAACATCAGCCTTTATGCCGTGTAATAGCAGACATTTTTTTGTGATTTGTGTGAAAGAGACATTGCGATAAATGCTGCCTCTTTTGTTCAATCTGTAAATTTAGTGGAAGCTCCGTGAAAAGGGGAATACAAAAAATCTGTTATCGATTACAAGGTGAAAAGAAATTCTCACAAACTCATGAATGCGTCACACCAGAATTCTATATTACACAAAATCAGACTTTTCTGGGTTTTGTGTGAAAGAGACAGACTGATAAACGCGGGCTCGAGTTTTACGTATCTGAATTTTTCCCGAAACTGTTTAGAAGAGGCAAATGAAAGTCGACCTTAACTTTGACGATGAGAAAAAAACTGGGTTGCTTTATAGAAAACAACCTTTTTTTTTTTTTTTTTGCAATCCCAAAGTGTGTCATTTTCTGACCCAGCGGTTTTAAGGCTTTGTTGGGTTCTGTGTGAAAGAGTGAAGCTGATAAATGTGGGAACTGCTGTTGCGGCGCTAAATTTAGCAGACTCTGTGAGAAAGAGGTGAATAAGAGAGTTTAAATTGATGTTGATAAGAAGAAAAAAAAAACACATTCAGGCTTAGCTGGGTTCTGTGTGAAATAGAAGTTAAATCCATTACCGTTACATTGGGTTGGATTTTTTTATTATTATTTTTAATCATCAAAGTGTTGGCCAAATTCAGAATTTCACAAACAAGGATTTTTGTTTTTTTCACAAAAAATGAAGACTTTAATTCGAAGAATCTTTGATGCGATGGATCCAGTTGTTTCCTTGACTGAATATAAAACTGGCTAATGAATGCTGAATGATGTTTAGCGGCAGCTCTCTCCTCGCAATCTCCTCTTGCGTCCGAGCGTCGTCATCTTCGTGGTACAAACACTCCGTCGTCTCTCATGAGAGGGCGGATTTGGCGAAGGCGCATGAATAATTTGTATCTAATATCCCGTCTCCTCTCGACTACATCAACACGCTTGCTCACCTCCCGCGGCCTTCCTATTCTTGCTCAATCTCACTCTTTCTTCTCCTCTCGCTCTTTCTTCTCTGCCTCATTCTGCGGCTAAACACACTAACAGGCTTAGCCTCGAAATGGAAGCGTTTTGTCACTCCGGTCTCAGGCCGCAGTCCATTTTTTTTTTGCGTTCAAAATTCATGGTGAACGTCTTGGCTGAGAAGATGAACAAAAATGATTTATTTCACCTTTATTTATCCAGACAAAGCGAAAAACAACAGATTCTCATTTGCAGAATAAAAACAGTCAAACCAAGCAAAATGAAAGCAAATACATACACACAGGTAAACAACTCTCCAGTGTGATATAGTTACATGTGGCATGACATCACACCATAGCACATGGCGAGCCAAAACCAGCCTTAAAAACCGATCCGGCGATAATGCCACGGTGAACATTTTCAAAGAAAATATTGGGATGAATGTCATTAGTTTTATTATTTAATGGGGCGTGCTCTCGTCGCTTGGGTTGGAAAATTGAAAAGACGGTCAAACCAAAAGTAGGGGCAGGCTTTTGGGAATGAAGAGTTCAATGAAACCGCTGGCACAGAGAGTGTGGGCGGTGGTATGTAAGGTGAGCAAAGAGCGAGAGATAAGTGGAGTCTTTGTGCTATTTCAGATGAACAGACCAGTGTATGGTGGATGGATGGATGGATGGATGGATGGATGGATGGATGGATGGATGGATGGATGGATGTGTAAGTGAATTGATGGATGGGCGAGTAGATGTGCTCTACAGTGGTGTCCAATTATTATTTTGTAGGATGAATAAATGATAGCATGGATGGATGCACTAACTGACGGTGGACCTGTGGGGGTGTGTGGGGGTGTGTGTGTGTGTGTGTGTGTGTGTGTGTGTGTGTGTGTGTGTGTGTGTGTATTCAAGCGCATCCGTGCAACAGAGGCGAGGGGAAGCTTTTTGCAAGCTGACACAGAGACGTCACAGTTTCCTTCTCAGTGGATTCACACTTGTTGCAGTGTGTGTTTGTTAGTGTGCGCGTGTGTGCATGTGTGTACCACCACTCTTCCTAATGCCCCCCCCCCCTCCTCCAAATATGGTCACTATACCTTTATCTTGTTCCACTTTGGCTTGTTGTTGTTGGTTTTTTAATCATCACACGGTTGCGCCATTAGGTCCATATCATCTTCCGCTCATCCACCTGAGTATCTCTGACAGCACCATGTCAATAATGCATCCTGCAACGTGCAAAAAGCTCAAATGTAACAAGAGAAGATGAGAAAGAATAGTCGGGTACCTGTTTGACCGAAGAGCGGTGTGCCTATTTGACATTAAAATGGGGCATTTGTTTGACTTTCGAATGGTGAATCTGCACTTTAGAGCGGTGTGTGTGTGTGTGTGTGTTTGACTTTTGAGTCTTGTACTTGTTTGACTTTAGAGTTCATTTTGATTTTAACAGGTGCACCACTCTCACCGAAGCTACGTTCCACATGAGGACAGCTCCATGGAGCCCGCTTCCTCCTTTCGACTATTTGTCAAACATCATAAAGTAAATGCACTAGAGCTGGAGGGACAGGTTCGCTCGTAGGTTGCTTCGTGTTGCATCCCCCTTCAGAGATGAAAGATTTGGCGTGACAGTCCAACTGATAGATGGACACGCAGGCAAACGCCCCGCACAAAATTGCTCGCCGGGAGCTGACGTTGACTCGACGCGGGTCACGTCAAACCGGAACCCCCCTCCAGGGAATAAGAAGCATTTTTCATCCCGGTTTAGCTGGCAGAGAAGCTGGTTTTTATGAAGGCGGCAACTTTGTTTGAAAGATGAATCGCTTCTATCAGACACTGCCTCTGCTTTATGTCAAGTATGAATGGAAAAGAACACTGAGAGAGAAAATGGTGGAGCCGTTGGCAGATATCAATATGTTGTGAAGCTTAAAAAGTGTTTACTTGGGAGTTGAGTCACAGCACATTAACATTTTATTCCCGTTATTGTCAAATTAGCCACGTTTGCACTTAGCGGACCGAGCAAAGACGCGTGGCGTTTGTTTTGATTACGTTTCTGGTTTCGCAGTAATTGTTAGACGACTCGCGAGATTTTCTCAAGTCTGATTTGCTGCAATCTCTTGTGATGATTGCTCAACCTACTTTTAGGGCGTTTCATTCCAGCCAAAATCGACCGTTATTGTACATTCATCTGATGAGATAGTCATGTTTTGCTGAAACGGCATGTGGCTAATTACTCAAAGTTATTGGTGTAGATTGAAATGATTTTTAAATGAACAGTCATACAACTGTAACACAATTTACTATTATTGTATATGTGTATTAAAAGTTAAAACCAAGGCTCGGCATTCGGTGTGTGCTTGGGAGGCGAGTCTCTGAACATCAGGATACGAGAACTATTCTGGGCTTAGCCAGGTTTCACCGAGTAGCCAGGACAAATTCACGCATGTCACGTTTTTTTCGGTATATTTTCATTTCTGATCTTGCAATAGCCGTAAGAAGACTCGGAAGATTTTCTTCATTGAAAAGTCATTGAAAGAATGACTTTAAACATGGTTCAGGAGTAACTTTCATTTTGGTTGGTTTCTAATTCATATTCAGGACACAAATCGACTTTTTAGTCAAAATTCTACATGAATAAGAAAAGTAGTTACTTGGTGAACCAGCATGTGGCTCATTTTTTTTTTTTTTTTAAACACTCTCCACGATGTGTATAGCATGCTAGCAGATGCCACTTTGGCCAGAAGACTTTGTGGACTGCATTCTGTGTGTGCATCTTCGATCAAATTAAGACATTTTCACACCGAATTTATTGTCGCGCCATCAACGAACCCGTTTAGTGCTTCAAAAGCTTCAGGTACGATCGTGACGGGCAAGATGGATGCACGCCGCTCTGCGACACGCCCTCAAATTGAAAAAAAAGTTTCTGTTCAAGAGCGCCACCGTAGTGACATCCAATAGGAGAGGGGTCGGCGGAGTCATTTCGGAGTTGTCACAACAGCATACAGCAGCAAAAGCCACATCCAAATCTGGGAACGCTTGCACTAGCGCACCGCCCTCCTCGCACACTGTGCCCGACAATGTGAAGAGGCCTGTACTTTTCTTTCTTGCTATTTTTACTCGCTGTTTGGTACAGACCTAGAAAAAAAAAAACATTACCCCTTCATTATGTAGTCCAAGCGGCACGTTTATTTCAAACCAAATAGCTTAAATAAGCTTTCTGTAAAATCCGCCTCATTAGTGCCACGGGGTCATTAGAATGTTTTTCATTTATTTTTATTTATTTATTTTTATTAATAGCGTTTATGTGGCATTAGAGCGTGTAAAACCTGTAAAACTCACTCTCGGTCTTTAAATGAGAAAAAGCTTTGAAACCTGCTTTAGTTGAAGTGGAATTAGCTCTGCTCTCTGTTTCAAAGCTGCAATACGCTGGGAAAGCTCGCGCAGACAAACACACCAACGTGCACCTCATTGTGTACCCAATAGCGCATACGCCTTTGCTTGTGGCAATTTAACCTTGGTGAAGGGCTGCAGAATGAGCGAAACGCTGCCTCCGCCAGCCATAAAAGCGCTAAATTAGGAGCCATTTTGAGTACAGAAAGCCCAAGTAAATCACTCGCAACCAATAAGTGACGGCGTATTTGCACATGGTCCGATAAGCTTGGAATGTATTAGCACACCTGTTTGTATTGGTGAGGGAGAATAACAAGCATGCCCACACACACACACACACACACACAGAGGCTGCACTGTTTTCCGTATTTCATGAGACATTTTCACAGCTGGCATTGCTATTGAACTACTCCAAAGAATATAGAGAAGGTGCTAAAATGAGGAGAAGTGAGAGGATGAAGTCAGCCGCCAGGAAAAAGAGGATTTGACGCAGGAGAGGTAATCCTGTTACACCAACCAGTTTGACGACTGGAGCCGTAAAAACAAACTGATTAAAGCTGCGAGCAGCAACGAACAGGCAATAGCGCGCCCCCTTGTTTTTCGAGGAAAAAGGCCTCAATAGCATGCTCAGCAAAAAAAAATAATAATAATAAATAAATAAATCTATGTATCTATATAAATAAATATAAAGAAAGCCTTATAATTTATAGTTGCCCATCATTTTAAATACCTGCTGATTGGGGTTCATTTGGATGAGATTCCATCAGAGATGCTTGGAATTTCTCCAAATAAGCAACTTCAAGCCAAAAAGACTTTTTTGGGGGATGGGGGGGGGGCTGCATCTTATTACAATAGATGTGTTGACTCAATTTTAGGTATTTCGGTAAAACTGTTTTTTATCCAGGGGGCGCAACTGAATTAATGCCAAATCAGCGACCCTTACAATACAACCCCCCCCCCCCACACACACACACACACACACACACCCCAAAAGGAAGAAGGATGAGTGAAGGGACCATGAGGTGTGTTCAAAAAAGGGGAACAGATCGGAAAAGTGTGTGTGAAATAGAATGAGAAGGAGAGCTCGAAGCAGTCATGATTCCAGATTCCCAGCATGCTCTCATGCATCACAAGTGCATTTGTGACACCGAGTGTGCCATTTTATGCCATTTGTGCAATCCAATCCGAGCAGTGACGATGGTGAGGATTTTTTTTTAAAAACTTCTTTTTGTGTATGATACAACCTCAATACATACAGGATTTATTGTTTTACAGTTAATTGTTGTGCTCTTTAAATGAAGCGGAGCTGATGTTTTTATGCTCAGGCGTCTCGACGAAGTTGCCTTATTCACTTCTGGGATGGAATTCGGAATGGAATGGAATTTTATTGTCGTTGCACGTGTCATAACTACGGAGCAATGAAAATTCATTTGACATGCAAACACAGAGGCGGAGGCATCACTGCATTGTGATATTCCCATCATAATTGGCTAAGAATAAATGACAATTACATTAGCAAATATTTTACCTACAGTCACAAATGTGGTAGCATGGAAAATACATAATCAGAAAATATAAATTAATTATCTTAAGTAATTATACAAAGTGTACAAAAAAAAAAAACTTTTCCCAAAGTTTACCTGTTGAGTCAATGTGTATGTTTGGGACACCCACAGCCTAGTTACATATTTGCAAATAGTTTTAATTAAATTAATCACCTTCGTGGTGATATTAGGAGTATGAATAATACATACACCACCACTGAATATAAATTAGCCATTGTAATTAAACGCCGTTTAAAAAGGGACCATTTATTCCGCAAGCAAATGTTTCAGCTGTTTTTTTTTTTTTTTCCGGCTCATTAGTGATGCGCTGACGCGTGAGTGATCGCTCTGATGACTCACCATTTCAATTAAGAAGAACATAATGCCCAGTGGCGATTTTTTTTTTTTTTCCCTTCCTCAAACCTTTTTATGTAGCCATTTCTTTCTGTCATTGGCGCAACGTGTGATTCAACACGTGGGGGCTGTTATCTGGAAAAGACACCTCCCTTTTTATCCTGTTTTCTTGCTGGTGACAACATCTCGATGGCCCGAGTGATCTTATTTCCTGCTTTTATCGTTGCACTATTCTCCCTCTCGGCTTTTTGTTATGCAGCTATGTGGAGCTGACATATTGCTGCGTCTGCTCTCAATGCAGCCCTTGTCAGTTAGTTTGTTATTTTATTTTATCAACCCTACAGTGTCTTTATTGCGAGACCACTGAAATTCAGAGTCAGATTTTATGACATGATCCACTCAGCACAGAATAGATTAGTTAACGGCTGGGAATTGTAACTGCCTCGAAATGTAGCCGTATGGCTCTTGTGTAAACAAGCACAGTGCAGCTCGGCCTCTGGCTATAGTCATTTTTCTGTCCTTTCTTCCCCTTAAAACCTGCCGATCACCGAGTCATACGTCAACTGGTCTTCATGAGTGACGTCCGTCTGCTGCAATTCAAAATTTTAAACTCCAATGCTTGGTGTTGCAATTCTGCAGATGTAACAGCCAATGAAAAATGTTCAAACGCTTTTACACACACATTTTTTTTTAATTTTCACAACAGTGCTGAATTAATTTTAATTTCATATGTACCCATGGCAAGAAAGCAGACCATGTCGAGTCTCTGCCTCCCAAATGTAGTCATTCAATCATTGCCAACAGTTTCTCAAAATACATTTTCTCTTTGTTGTTGCCCGTTTCTTCTCTTTGCGGCCATGCGCTTTTTTGACAATTTTGCCATCTTTATGTTGTTCAATAGTAATAATAGAGTCCTGTATATTGCATGGGGAGCTTCATATCTTTCTATCTATCTATCTAGCTAGCTAGCTGCTTGCTAGCTAACCGGCTATCTAGCTGCTCCCTAGCTAACTGGCTATCGAGCTTGCAGGTACTAAGAACAACATCTGACATTCCCATAAAGGGTGGGATTTTTTTCTGGTGGGATTTCAATCTGTGCTTCGATGTACCAATTGGCACTGGAGGGGGCGGGGGGGCATATTTTAGATTCTAGGTGAAAATCTAGTCGTCCTGTTGGTTTACACGTGATGGTTTTACACTGTCAGTCAGACCCTCTCCGAGGAGAAGTTCAGGAAGAAGCATCCGTGCTTTGCTGACATTGATGGATGACAACTTGTTGCACGTTTTGACGTGTGCAAGTGGTGGCTGTGTTGTAGTGGAAATACACAAGTGTATACATAGCCTATATACACAACGCAAGATTCAGTGTGCAAAAGAGCCATGGGGCTGATACACACTCAGCGGGTGTGTAATCTGAAGACGTCTACCAGAGGAACATTCACTTTTCCATCAGTGTGTTACTTCATCTTATCCAGTGCCTCCTCTCCCTCCTCCTCCTCTCGCTCATGTGGAGGCTTTCACTTTCTGAAGTGGGCAATGCCAGATGGAAATGCACTCTGCTGTGAGTTATATTGTGTGTGTGTGTGTGTGTGTGTGTGTGTGTGTGTGTGTATATATATATATATATACACACACACACACACACACACACACACACACACACATATATACATACATACATGCATGCATGCATGCACCTGCCCGCCTTGAAATGGACCAAAAAGTACTGCTCCCATGGTGGTATTGCTGCCATATGAAATATTAATGTCAGGATATATGATACAAAACGCCTCCCTTTGGGGTAAAAATGATCCTCAGCTTTTCTGACTGTTTTGGTATTGACTCATTCACTGCCATGAATGTTTACATTCGACTAAAATCCCACCATTTCCTGCTACCGACAAACTTATTGAGCTTGTCTGTGAAATTCAGGTTTGTAAATGACTGAACTGATGAAAATGTGTTGCATCACTCTGGATTTGAGATCAGAACAGCTTTTGAGTAGAAAATAAAGATGGCGGGGTAAATCTCGGCTTGTCACGTCCATTATGAGCGAGAGAAATGTCAGCACGCTGGAAGTTGGACAAGTATGCATAGATGTAGTATAAACAGTGTTTTTGGTGAAACCAAATCACTTTGACTTGAACCACCACGCAAGATTTACTCGCATTCCGTAACTGCTGAGTGCTTAATAACTGCAATACACAGCTTAGCCCACTTTGTCCTTTTTTCACATTTTGAAATCCAGGTGTTACCTTCTGCAGGGAGCGAACGCACAGCAACGCAACACTACAAACGATTGTTCTAGTGCAGCCCATTATGCCATCACCGGAGCCGAGTGGACCTATTACGCCTGCTGAGATTTTAATAGGCGCACTCTACTGGAAGCATCCGGGCCAAACCGCTAATGCTGATATCTTGAAAAAGGCACCACATCGCTTTACTGTAAGTGGCCGCTTGTTACATTAACGGTCGGTGTTTCAGCCCCATGGACTGATAATTGCTAGAGATGTGCAACTAGTAAAGGCGGACATGTCTAAATTTGGTACCTGGGTCATGTGTAGACAATGTTTTGTAAATATGAGATATTATAAATGCATGGATGATATATGTACACATATGATGGAAATTAAACATTACATCTTTAAAAGTGCATCGAAAATTAAATATGTTTTTAATATAATGTTCTAATATATGTATAATGTAAATCCCCCAGATGTCACTTATAAATGTTTTTTTTTTAATGAATAATTTCAGCACGTGATCAGACATTGAGAGGATATGGAGAGCGAACACTAGCAAAAATTAGAACTGCAGTAGTTTTTGTGTGTCTGTGTGTGGTGTGAAATTTTAGAATAATCTGCTCATGCAACATAAACAATGCAATAATAGTCACAGATTTAAAATGTGATTCAGAAGAATGATCTGGTCAAAATATGTAAAAAAAAAATGGGGTGAGTGCTGTCTGTCAAGTATAAACATGTGCCTGTTCGTTATGTTATAGTAAATAATATGCAAATATTGCACCTTGCAAAAGTTAAATATCGAACAACGGTACATTAGAATTTTAAATATGGTGTTAACTTCAAATCATGACATATGGTATAAATATTTCAACATTTAATATGGCTTGAATGTGATATGTTAGACCTATAGTACACTTGATTCGATATAATATTGTATACGACATGATACTTTATAACAATAAACATGATTTAAGCAGGGTACAGTAAATGTGGTGAGAATTCAGGATTCAAAACAATGTTGCATTACATTTGCTACCTCAAACCAAAGGGAAAAAAAAAGGCTTTCGCGTGACCATTTTTCTGCGCAGTTGTTGGTACTTTTCCTTTCCACTTTGGTGAAATGAGCTACGATGTCAAATGTTACAATCTCCAATATCATAAAAAAACAAATGATATCATATTCTGAAAGTTTATAGGGCCATTTTGCGGGGATGGAAAATCTGTTGTTGTTTTTTCTTTTTTCGCGCCACTTTGGCATAAATCTGACTCGGATGCTGTGAGAGCTTCATGACTTCATTAGGCTTCTCTATTAGGACAGCTCGAATATGATAATGTAATAACCTGACGGTAGATGGTTGCGTATTTGGAAAATGACCAAGAAACAATCGGGAACAGTCATTTCATTTGTGGAACGCTTGCATGGTACTCCATTAGCTAGCATTTCGATTTCTTTGACTGCAATAATGTTGTGACAGCGAACTAACTACTTTTGAAGCCTTGGTTTGAAACCCTAATTTGAAACCTTAACCTAATCACATGCCCTACTCTAGGTCTCGTCGTCAAGTTTGCTTCTATGAAGGTTACTACGTAGCATGTCTTCTTTAAAGCGCTTCAGTAGCCCGCCGAGCGGACGGCTAAATCAGGGCGGAACAGATCATCAAACACCAGCAGCTTCCTGGGAATTTTTACATCAGATTTATCGCCACCACTCTTCACAGGACACAGTCGTTGCACTTAATTACGTGTGTGACCAGCATGTCCAGTACTGTGCCAGGTATTAGTCATGCCCTGACGAGGTCCTTTAAAGTGGATGCAAAACAACATTTACTTCATCACACACACACACACACACATGCACGTGGACACGCACCTTCGCACTCACACACAAAGTCAATTCCAACAACTGCAAGTATGCCTTCATCCAGATGACGGCTAACTTGTCTAAAACAAAAGTTAGCATTCAAAACTCTGTCTTGGAAACATCCAGTGAAACACGAATCCTAATTTGAAACCCCGACTCAAAACGCTATTCCCAGTTTGAACCATGCACCCAAGTTTAAATCTCGAATTTGAAACCCGAAGCACGTGTTTGAAACCCCATTTTGAAACCCTCAATCTCGCTTAAACTGTTAATTTAGATGGTGAAGCATTGCTTAAAACCGTAACCCTTTTTTCAAATGCAAATCCTGTCCTGATACCCTACTCCCTTTTGTTGAAACCCTACTTTGAACCCTGAATTCTATCTTTAAACCCTAATTTGACCAACCTCAACTTTAGAACTTTTTAGGCCTCCACGCTGGAGACTGTTTTTATTTTTAATCTAACCCTTGTTCGAAACCCTATTCCATGCTGAAAACTCAACCTAACCGGTAAACCCCAGTTTGAAACCCTACTTTAAAAACCCAAACCTAGCTTCAAACTTCAATTTGTTGAAACCCTAACGCAGGCTGGAAACCCTTCACTTAAGACCCTAACACTTGCTTGAAGCCATACTTTTGGCTTGCAGTTCTTCAAACTCTCCTTCTAGCACCTCCACTTTATTCAACCCTAATCCTGTGTTAAAACCCAACCTTGGCTTCACAACCTCACCCCTTGTTTGAAACACTATTTTGAAGCTCTGTTCCTGACATGTGACTCGACGGAATGATGTGTCACGGTGTTAAATAGAACGTGTGATGCCAGTGTGATAGGCTGACAGTGAAGCACAAGAAGGTCACGAGCACAAACTGTCCTCCTCCTCCTCCTCCTCGGTTGTCCTCCTCTTCTTTTCTTCTTCTAATGAAAGCTTGAACGTGTTGCTCGCGCTTCCCTCTGACATCTTGGGGCCTTATCTCCGCCCCCCCCCACCCCAGTGCCATCTCCTCCTCTCGCTCTTGTGCTCTGCTCTGCATCCATTTTTAATGGCGCTCGTTGAGGGGCCCATTCAGGATGTGTAATCTCCATGTTTTAATAATGCCCGGCTTCTCATACATTAAAGTGCCAACACACACATGGGCACAACTGGGAAATCCCAAATTTTCACTCTCAACTGAAAAGAGGTGGAGTACCGTTTTACATCAGAGCATCACAATTTTTTTTTTAAATAGCATACATATATTTTTTTACTTTTACACACTGTTTTTAATCAATTAGCAATTTTGACTGGGGCCAAGCAAGTCCTTGTTATAATTGTCAATATCAACTCATGAATTACAGCTCTTTTCAAAATATATTCAGATCCCAGTTGAAATGAATAAATGGATGATTATGATAAGATAAGGAAAGAAAAGATTAAGGCTTAATAAATGTTTAAGAGAACACAGCAGATGTATTTTCAAGTACTAATCAGCTAATTTTTGGATTAAAAAGCATCTACTCTCCGCCACCATTTTTTATCTTTAGTCAGGGTTGACCCGATTAGTCGGCGAGTCAACAGGTTGCCATGATAACCCTCCATCGACATTGAATGCTGGAAGTCAACTCGTCACTAATCACATGTTTTTGGCATCCTGTCTTCCAATCAGCCAATTTACCGAGGACTGCCCATTTGCTGACCTCGCTGGACTTTAAAGCCCTTTTCACACTGCATTCGCTTAACGTGAAACGGTCGTGCCGCTGGCCATTGTGCCCATATTTAGAGGTGATGATGTAGCATAAAGATGGAGGAGGAGACAAGCAGCTTAACTGTACGATGGTACATCCTGTTCGTTAGTCACAGTTCTACAGGCATCACTGTCGTCTTAAAGCACAAAATTCAGCAACTGGTTGATGAGAATAGCAATTAGCGTTGCTAGCTTCGGCGCTTCTATTTGCAACTAGTTTTTAAATATTCCCCAGAGTGGACCATAGACTATAAACATATAAATAGAAATGGCTTTACAAAACAATAAAAGACAAAAGTTATGAAGACCATTGATTCAACAAAAAGGCACACAAAACTCATCGAAAAGGCGCTATAAATATCTTTAGAAGTCTTGCTTGTCTCCTTCTTCCTTCGTTTAGTCACTCGTTAACTATGCTTTTGGTATTATCTTCGTTTCATAACGGCTGCGCAGAGCTCACAAAGTAGTTGACGAGCAGAACCCTTTTAGATTACAATTTGTTCCTGCTTATAATCACCACTAGATGGCATAAGAACACGAACAGGGGAACAACTCAATGGGGAATATAAACAGAATGTAACTCCATGTATAAGGCGCATCGGATTATTGGGCGCACTGTCGGCTTTTGAGAACATTGCATATTTTTTAGGTGCGGAAAATACAGTACATGTATTTGGGTCGCTTCAGGAATAGTTCTCCCAATTCAGGCTGTGAGAATGATATTTGGGATATTTTATTCCAGCTGGTTTAACAGTTGTCTGAGCCAATAAAAATACACAACCAGTATTACAACACACTATCGAGCTGAGCTCGATGAAGACGATGCCGGCTGTCAGTATTTGGCACACTTTTAAGGGAGCCAGCAGCAATCAGCACAGCATTGATGGAATGTGATTATTCTCGTCTTTGCTCACAGTGTGCATGTGATTTGACATGCTAATCTCTGCTGTTACTCGCACACGTACTTAGGCACGCACGTACGCATACACGTCATGGTAGCAATTATCATCTTAGCTGTGTTCTGCTAATTCCTCCTTCTATCTTCTTTCGGCTACTCTTTATCTTCACACTCATTCACTATGCATTGCTCTCTTTTGCTTCTTTTGTACCACACACACACATAAACGCACGCGCACAGACAGAAGAAACAAATTGTGTGTCACATTGACGTCCGTTTCAAAGATTTTGCGCCTATTACCTAGCTAAATACCCAAAGAATTAGATACTCAACCCGAATCCAGCCTCAAAACCTTAACTTGACACCTTATTTTTCAACCCAAACCCAGGCTTGAAACCTTGAGGCTTGTTTCAAACACTGCAGCCACACATTTGAAATTGCATTGATTTTATACCGGTGCATCATTTATATTTTTGACACTGTTCGTGTTATACAGCATCCGCAGTAATGCATTGCAAATTGTGTCGTGACAAGCAAAAAAGCAATTTAGTTTTGGTATATTTAGACACATACCCGACCTGAAACATTCTTTAATCCCACACTATCTGCCTTACTCCCATGAGAACCAGAGCACATTTAGGATTTGTGCGTGCGTGTGTGTGTGTGTGTGTGAAAGGAGGGAGTTCGGGGGTGGGGGGTCCTGAAGAAAAGATGAAAAAGTGAAAGTGGATGTCCTAGTGTGACAGTTAATAAATGTCCCAGTGTTCATTTTCTGTTCTTTCTCGCCCGGCAATTCGGCCGTGAAGACCCCCCACAGAAGCACTCATGTACACACATGCACCAGAGAAGCTGGGAAAGCGAGTTCAAAATCTGCCTTGTAAAGTCCTTATTGAAGTTTACGCTTGATTACTTGGTGGCTAATGTGTGCGGTGGGGTAGCTTACAAATGAGCCAGCATGTGCGTTAGCAAAGAGAACTCAACCTGTTAAACACAGGAGCTGGCAAGTGAACCAATCTTTGAATTAACATTGAGTGTGTGATTGATCAGGCAATTTGGACAACTAAGGATTGGTTCAACACGTTTTTACATAAAACAAGTCCATCTGATCCATAATCAAACGCGTGAGTTAATAATTAAGCTAATATTTGAGTTCAACAAAGCAGCCAGCAAGTGAGCAAGCAGTGATGCTAACAATTAAGCCAGAAATTTAACAAACAAGTTGACAAGTCACCCCCTGATTTGTGAGTGAACCAAAAAGCTAACTAATAAGAGAGCTTAGCAATGTGGCAACACTTAAAGGTATAATTAAAGCAGCGAAAAAGTTCCGCTTGAAACTTAAATTTGCCTTGACACAAGAGCTTCAGGACTTTAAATGTCAGTCAGCCACTTTAAGAGAAACAACAACAGCAGCGTGAAAAGCCTTTCGACATGTGGAGACAGAAAGTGTTAGCATAGAGACGGCGATACAAACAAGCGGCATCTTTCCATTCTCACCAGGGTACCTTTAAATTTCTCATCACTTTCTCTCCGCTGAGCCTCCATCACGCTGATAAATTATTCACACGTGCTGATTTATCACCCACACAAACAACAATGCACATAGAAGGCTAGCGTATAGATGCCAAATGCTACAGAAACCATGCTTCAGATGTAGCATATTTACAGAGCACATTTATTCATATTGAGAACTATACCCCGCTTTTGGACCATTATTAGTAATTCATATATCTAGATTTAAAGTTAACGTTCACATCATTGTTAATGTATGTACCTCCAATGTACTTGTATTATGTTGTATACACCTCCAAGTTACCAAATTTTCACCACATCTCATGTTCTGATGTTCCATAATTCATGTCATAGTTAATATTGTAACTTCCCATATTTCACTGTCAAATGTGCCACACTAACATAATATTGAATTTCAATGCACAGAATGCGCCACATTTATATCACATTTAATGTTTCATACACCTAATATATCAAATGTACACATTTCAAATGAAACAAATACGGTCCATAGATATTATATGTAAATGTGCAAATATTAAAAATTGATATGACAAATATGATATATTGCCAGTGTATAAACTAAATATAAAATAAATATGCACAAACCCTTCCTTGCCATCGTAACTTGTAACCATGACCCTAATACTTGGAAACCTAAAACCTGGTCATAGACCAGCCATTCAATTGTAAAATTTGGCTTTAAATCCTAACTTGAAACCCGAACCCAGACTTGAAACATCAGTTTGGGTTTCAAACCAGCCTTTTAAACCTGAGCCCGAGAAAATGGCAGAAAAAAAACCCATCTTCAACAAACACAACAGTTAGAATGAATAACTTGAAGTGAATTTTCCTTGTGGATGATAAAAGTATCGCCTGACTGAGCAGAAAAGTGTCTTGTATCTTCATGTGTCGAAAAATAAGCAGTCTTCCTCAGTATCAATTTTCCATAAACTTTTAGGCAATTTTAAATTTCCCTCCCCAGATAGCCTCAATGGTAAAAGTCCAATTCGGTGGGACAGTTACAAATGTGTGTGACATCCAGCAGACCTGCAAAAAGGAAAAAAAATAAAAAATAAATCCAAGTCAACGTCAACTTTTGACCTTTTTCTCCTGAAAGCCAATGCAATAAATCGGCTTCATTATCGGTTCTTTCATCTTGGAAGACATAGGTGAAATTCTTTCTCAGAATGATCTGTTGGGAGATACTTTGAAACATTTAAAGGCAATGTCAAGACATGTGTGGAACATTAAGGGTCACTGAATCATTTAATATCACTGACATGCTGCGGCGTTACCATCAGAGAGAGCTCATTAGACATTTTTGGGAGCTGGAATCGAACCCACGACCTCTGCACTGTGAGGTGGACGTGCTAACCAGTCGATCACAGTGCCTCCCCATCCTTCTCATGTCAGAAAGAAAAAAATATGGATGCATTTTTCCGTGCAGTTAATTAAAAGATTGGTGCCGATCAATAGATCTTTTCAAAAAATCCAAAAGTGAAAAACAGGCCGCAAGACTGAATTTGATTTGGGTCGTGACCCTAAAAGTTTGACGTACCACCAAAAGCGCTTTCTCTTTTCCACCCTCTGACCCAATATGCTCCATCCGTTAAAAAAAATCCAAATATATGTACCGTTCAACCTCTAACAAGCACATGAACATTTCTTGGCGCCGTATGCTGTGGGTCTGAGGCAAAACAATAAGAGACCAGGGATTTAAAAAAATAAATAAATCCGCAATCCGCATGCCATATCAAATCAAATTGAGTGGCTGGCATTCTAGAATGAAAGCGACGTCTCTGTTATCTGCAGACACAGGCCGGCAAGCCTTGACCCCACCACTGTACCGCCACCCTCCAAACATGCCGTGTCATATCCATCTCATCACACGGACGCCTCGGAGAGCGGAGGCGGACCTTGAACGCAGCACGCCGTTCATATCTGCAGACTGATGGGAACACATGGAGGAGTTTGTCTGTGTGTGCGTGTGTGTGTGTGTGTGTGTGTGTGTGTGTGTGTGTGTGTGTGTGTGTGGGTGTATGTGGAGGGGGAGGATATTTATTTCTCTACAAATTCCACAAGACAAGCAAGTTAAACAAGTTTTATTGATGTGATGCCAGCGGGTTCAAAAGTATCAAGACATGTAGCACTACATATAAATACTGCTTTAATGCTCTTTGGCGGAATTAAGACTGCGGCACACTTGCGTTTCTGTACCGGGTCACGAGGGGGTCAACGCTCGCCTTCGCAAATCACCGTTGTTATGAGCCTCGAAAATCACTCAAATTAAACAGTCGTGCTTCCTTTAGGATCGCGAGTCGTTTATGGACGTTTGAATTTGTGCTTTCTTTTACCAGCCGTGGTGTTGATTTCTATCGTGCAAGGTGGCAGTTAACATGAATCGCATGAAGACTTTATACTATGTGCGCTTCTATTTTTTATTTATTTTTTGACTGTGTGTTATGATTTTGTTTAATATCCATTTGTTGAGTGATCACATTAATCAAATGATGAATATTGAGTACATTGCACTTTTGGATATGCCCGCGCATAATATATGGATTTGTTTTTACTCCATGGGTTAATTCTCGTGATTTTGTTTATTACTATTATGAGAAGGTGGTGTTTATCATCATTAATAACTGGCAGGAGGAGCAATCACATCAATCATACGATCGACATTATGCATTTGCTGCTGTGTATTCTAGAATACTCGGATTATTTCTAGTTGTTCTGATTATTTCTACAAAGCAAAGTGTTACTCTTGTAATTATTTCGAGTCGTTGTCTTAGTTTGTGTTGTGTGAATTGGTCCTTCTGAATAAGTGGCAAGTGGAGTGATAGTAGTAATGTGATGAATGCATCGCATTTGGGCATTTGCCTATTAAGGTGTGACTTGGACACTTTATTTTTTGTCTTTGGATGATTTCAAGTTGTGGTGCTTATTTCTGTTGTAGGGCAGTTGGACTTCATCATGAATAACTGACGTGCCATTTTCACATGATAAAAATCAGGCACTTAGCGCGTAAATGCAAATGTAGCCCATATCACCCAGTCATTGAGCAAAATGACTATTTGAGGTTGAGTTGAAGTTGTACTTTTCCCATTAAAAGCCCTTTAAATCGCAATAGATATGAATATGACTGCAACGCACTTATCTTAATGATTGTTTGGCTCATCAAGTTGAGGAAAAGATGAGTGCCCGGACCAGACTTCTGCCATTATTGGCGATGGAGGCCACCCGACAGTGGCAGTCGGAGGCAGACGGACAGAGACGGAGGGTGATTAGGGTTAGATGCGGTGCCACGGCCGGGCTACATCCATGGAAATGGCCTCTTAGCGTGATGGATGGACCTCATAGGCACACACACGTACTCACGTGCGCGCGCGCACACGCACACACACACACACACACACACGCGCACACGCACACACACACACACACACACACGCGCACACGCACACACACACACACACACACACGCGCACACGCACACACACACACACACACACACAAAACGGCTGCTGGTGGAAAATAACCAACTTTAAAAAAAAACAAACAAAAAAAAAACAGTCAAACTACTGGTTAACACATTGACCAACAAGCGAACAATTAGCTAACAAACCAACGGACTAAGACTGACTAAGCAATTAACTAAACAATCAACAAACTACTTAAACTGCTATCCAACAAAATAACTGACCAAGTGTAATAAAGTAGTAATACAGTAGTAACAAAGTGTAT
>NW_017805039.1:2409663-2427163 GCF_001891065.2 Hippocampus comes
GTGTGTGTGTGTGTGTGTGTGTGTGCGTGCGTGCGTGTGTTTTCATTCACCGTAAGATGTCACCGAGGCTTTTAGTCCAACTTTTTTTTTTTTTTTGGAGGGGGCACTTTGGTGTATTTTCTCCTCCACTCTCCGAGACAATGACAGGCTAGAAGGGGGGAAAAGACCTAAAAGCAGCAATTTTGTATATTTATACAAAAAAGGCCATTATGGATTGAATTACATGTCTCATTTCCCCTTCAAAGCCACAATTGGGCATTCTGTTGGTTTTTACCGCTGACTGCATATCCATCCAAACCAACGCAAAGCAGCCAAGCATCACCGATATGTTAGCGTAGCCAATTAGTCTTCTGTGTCAACATGTCATTACTTGTGGAGACAGAGCGTAAGAGAGAAAGAGAGAGAGAATGATGCCAAAGGTCTCTAAAAAAGCTTCAGCTCGAGGTTAAATTTTCAAGTCTTGCTGACTAAGGCTTCTTTCAAGTCATTCTGTTTATTTCTACTGTGCGGCGTTGGCGGTTATCATCGTGAATTGGTGAGAGGAGTATCCGCATTACTTATTTGATGGTGCAGTGGAATTTTGTGACTCTGTGTATTATTTTGAATGATTGCATTTATTTCTATGACGCACGAGATGGTCCCACTGCAATAATTAAATTGTCTAAATGTTTGGTTTGTATTCGAACATGCCGTGAATCCAAAAGGGCAAAAGAAAAAAGAAAACTCGGTTTGAGTTTGGCAGAATGAAGAAGTCGACCCGCTGTGCTCCATTTATACGACACCTTCTGATTAGATCAGAAATGTTGTTTTTAATCTTTTAATCCCTGATCCCGATACGAGATAGGTGATTCTCATCCCAAATCTCCCGAGCTTTTGTTTTATCATCTTCTGATAGAAGACACAACAATACGTGTAATTGGATCAAATAAAATGCTTCTAATTGTTTTTGAGTCTGAGAACGAGAATTAAGATGAATTAGGGCGATAACATTTAGCAACACTGATAGGTGGGATTATGGTTAACTGCAGTCAGTGGAAGGCCTTGCATTAAAATTAACAACGGCCCGATAGCCCGGGGCAATCATATACAGTGCCCGGAAAAAGATTTTGTCCCATTCTTGATTTATGTGTTCTTTGTATACTTGTCACACACAAAGATTTTGGTTCATCAGGCCAATTTTAATATCCCACAGAGACAACCCAAGGAAATACAAAATGCAGTTTCCAAATGCATATTTAATTTATTTCAACACACACACACGCACACACACACACACACACACACACACACACACACACACACACACACACACACATCCAAACCTGCCTGTCCTGATGTGAGAAAGTAATTGCCCCCTGAACCTAATACCTGAGGTTGTGCCACTCTTGGCAGTAATAACTGAAATCAAGTGTTTGCGATAATTGGTGATGAGTCTTTCACATTGCTGTGGAGGAATTTTCGCCCACTCTTCTTTGCAGAATTGCTTCAACTCTGCCTTATTGGAGGGTTTTCTAGCATGAACCGCCCATTTAAGGTCATACCACCGCATCTCAATTGGTTTCAAATTCGCACTTTGACTTAGCCTCTCCAAAATCGTAATTTATTTTTATTTTTTTGCCATTCTGAAGTGGACTTGCTGGTGTGTTTCGGATCGGACGTTTTCTGGTCGACAGCAGGATTCATTGTCCCATTAATCAGCAAGTTGTCCTGGTCCTGAGTTAGTAAAGCAGCCACAGACCATCACACTGCCACCACCATGCAGGCAGTATTGCGATCTTCTCTGTACAACTATATACGACATCCACGGATTTTTATTTTATTTTTTTAAGGCAATTGGCGGGGGGGGGGGGGGGAAAAAAAAAAAAACTTTTTAAAAACTAAACCTTTTAGGTAAACCTTTTCTGGCGGTGCAACTGCAATCATTTATCGTCAATAGTCAGTCACTTTCTGTCATCCAGGAGTACCCTGGCGCATATTGTCTACAACATTATGAACTAGTCAATAGGCGTTGATTCCGAAAACCACTGCATCGCATCTGAGGTGCATGGAGTCCTACCAACTTAAGCGGTTAGCTCACACCTATCGACAATGAAAGTCCGGGATGAGTCTGATGCTTAATTGTCCTTTGCGCTTAGTCTCTGTCTGTGCTCACGGCTCATTACCTAACTGCTTCCACCCACGCGTACACACACACACACACACACACACACACACACACACACACACACGCGCGCGCCACATTGCGGGTGGCGGCTAGTGCATTTTATCGCCCCTCCACAGCTTCTGATGAAGCCACAGGTGTAATTTAATATCACTGGTGTTTGTTTTATCGCCTGATGATGAGGCTGGATGAGTGAAATATGAAAGCCAACAAAGTGAGAATGACTGATGTGTGTGTTGTGTGTGTGTGTGTGTGTGTGTGTGTGTGTGTGTGTGTGTGTGTGTGTGTGTGTGTGTGTGTACCCTGACTGAGAGCGAATAGAAGCTTGGACTTTCCACAACTCCGAGCCTCCTCGAAGCATTCCCCTCTTTGCTACTAATCAAAAAGTGTCCCCACACTGCACATCAAGTCAGACTAGACAAATTACCACACAACACATCATGTTTTACTATGCAGAATACTCTTCGATGTATTAATCAGAAAGGGTACATCTTGCCATCATGCCATAAGACAGTACATGTCAAGTCATACGATAAATCGCGGCTTCTGTAGGTCATGTCATACCAGCAGGAACACCCGAAAATTGTATCTATAAAGTTCGAAGCATAAACTTGTCCCGATAAGATGAACCATTAAGATTCAAGTCATCGGTGGGGGGAAAGAGGGTGGCTAGGAGTCCGGCCACAGATTGATTAATTAAGTAATTAAGATAAGATGAGCTAATCCTTTATCAGTGTTGCGCCGGAGGAAATTCACGTTAAAGCAAAGTAGTAAAGTTTAATCACAAGATTTATTGGACTGCGATAACAGATTAACAACATGTTTCGACGGATTCACCCAGCTAAATCTGAGATGTTGTCATAGCAGTCCCCAGACACCATCCCAAAGTGCCTACTTGGGAGCTGAGAAATGTCTGGCTGGATAGTCTACGCTCTTGTGCATAAATGCATGCTTTGAATAAATATATGTGGTTGGTTGTCATTTGAATTTGGAAAAATACTGTTTATAAATATTATGTTGCTAAACATCATGCTACTCAACATTATACTGCTTAACGTTACACCCCCCAAACGTTACGCCATTAAACGTTAAACATTAGGTCTCGAAATATCATGCTGCTAAATGTTCTGGAAGACTGCTAAATATGACATGACTAAATGTTTCCTGCTAAATGTTGTGCTCCTAAAAGTTGTGTTACTAAACTTCATGCTACTAGACCTTGTGCGACTAAATCTTTAACTGCTAAATGTCCACGTATTAACCATTACGCTACTTAAATGTTATGTGGCTAAACATCAGGCTACTAAATGTTCTGCGACAAAAACTCATGCTACTAAACGTTGCGCTACTGAACCTCTTACTGCTAAATGCTAAGACACGTATTAACCATTATGCTACTTAAATGTTATGTGGCTAAACATCAGGCTCCTAATTGTTATGCTACAAAATCTCATGCTACTAAACGTTGTGCTACTAAATCTCCTACTCCTTAAATCTTATACGGTTAAACATCAGGCTACTAAATGTGATGCTACGAAACCTCATTCTACTTAACCTTGTGCTACTTAACCTCGAGCTGCTAAATGTTATGCTGCTAAATGTTACTCTACTGAAATTTCGACAACTAATGAAGAGTTAGGTTACTTAATGATACGATGCTGATTGTTATGCTAAAAGACATTATTCTACTAAACCTTTTTAGGAGCCTAAAGCCTGCCTACTAAACGTTATGCTACTAAAGGTCATGCTGCTAAACATAATGTAACTAAACATTTTGATACTAAACATTGTGCCACTAAATGTTATGCTCCTAAACCTTATACTATAAAATATTCTGTAGTAAACATTATGCTATTAAACATGATGCTTTCAAATGGTATGCTACTGAACATGCTTCACTTCTTGCTTTTTTTTTTAAACAATAACATATTTTTATGATTGTCATCGTGAACACAGACCTAACAAGTTGGAAGGAACGGTGTTTTTCTAAAGTTATGAGCCTTTTGTTTTTGTGAGGTTTTGTCTGGATTTATTTTGCAACATGAAAATGAAAGAAAAACCTAAAATGGACGGAGCATTGCCTCAAAGTTCAGTGATAAAAAATAAATGACGATACTCCTGCCCAGTAAATTAGGCAGTGGGTAACATTAGATCATTAAGTTAATTAATCAATAAATATCTGAATGATGAATAAAAAAAAACAAATAATCACAGAAACTTGTGCTGTGACATACAATGACGGTGCAACTGCGGTTTCTTTGCATTCTAAATCAGTGATTACAATTATTTTAGGATGGTGCTGTGTTGATTTTGGAAGCAACTATTTAATGACAAAAAAAAATCAAAAAATAAAAAAAAACTGTGATAAGGCAAGCCAAAATGTCAAAGTCAATTTAGCGGTCATACCAGCACGTTGCCCACCTCAAAAGATGGTTATTGCACTGCCGACAATGTACCATTACCTCAACTTTTATTTTGAAGTCATCCTTTGCGTTTTGGCATGTGAGTATCTTTGCGCATTCCTTTACATGTCTAAATGATGGCGCTCATGCCATTATAAACGTTGATCGGAGGCAGAAAAACAATCCACCATCATTCACCCGAATTACCGAAGGAGTTGTATGAGTATCACAAAGTGCAAGAGAAAAATAGAACAATAGAGGGTACTGTGGGCTTATGTGAAGTCCCGGTATGCCTTAAAAAGTCCTGGTACGCTCCAGGCTAACATTGAGAAGTGCTGATACTCCGTAGCGCTGCGTTGCGGCCCACTTAAAGCGTTGGTTTGGAGAATCCGCCATGAAAACGTGGGTACTGGAGCCTGTTCATTCATGCTTGTGGCTATAATTACAATTGCAAAGTGCTTTTAGTGTCATGTAGCAGTACAGTACTGTAATGGCGACATAAATGCGCAGCAAATAGTTCTGAAGTTGCCACATCAGAGGAACGAGTTAAAGCTCACTGCTTGCAATCGTCTGTGATCATTTGACTAAATACAAGCCATGAAAAGGGGCGTCAAAGTTTAAATATCTTTTTGGTGTTGATGGGATTCCAGAAACCAGGGGCCAAAGGGTAAAACATCCTCCGTCACTGCTCTGTCAAGTACCACGTCGTCTTTTTTTTTCCCTCACAAGTTGGCACTTGAAAAGAACCATTTTCGACACTCATTCATGCATAGTTCTCGTTTTCTGACCTTTGCTGCCGAATTTTTCTTCTCTTTTTTTTCTTTCTTCTTTACACCGGGTGTAATATTTACCATTTACTGCCATCTGGTTCTTGCCAGCAAGATGTATCTTTTATTGAAACAAGATGAAAACAAACAGTCAGGCAGGTTCGATGACGTCAAACTCAATAAAAGAGCATTGTAATCACAAAGCTAAAGCAAATGTGGCGTATTTCGCCGAAAGCAGCTGTTTGACTGGGGAAGAATTTAAATCAGCCCCGGGGATAGCAGTGAAGGAAGTCAATCTCGAGAACGTAGGAGGCTCGCTGGCTGTGAGTTTGTACAGATTTCATCACTCAGTGAGTTAGCTGGAACATTTTTTTTTTTGTTTTTTGTATGAGGATAAATAAAAAAAAGGAAAGATTAAAAATTAATAACGGCAGCAGAGAAGAAGACGAGCTTCTTTTTGCACTCGGCTATAGAATACAATTTGTTTTGATCAAATAGCAGATACACACTTTCTTTGAAGTGGTCACAATCCTCGCATCGAAAAGCATTGTGAGTTTGAGTGTCCCTTGAGGAGCCATCATAAAATTTTGATGTCTGGGGTGAACCAATCCCCTTTAACCGTGGTGTCATGTTCCGTCGACATCTCAGTGGCCTGAGTTTGTTATATTATTTCCTGTGTAGCATCCCACTGGACTTCCAGCTTTGTCCAGACATGATTCTCTCCCTTAATAATGTCCACAGCTACTCGGCCATTTTTTTTAGATGATGTTTTGCTTTTATATTTGTCAGCCTATACAACAGTCGCAATACGGAGTGTTGCAGTGGAGTAAAAAACAAAACAAAAAATGTCATCCTATTCATCAGCTCAAACTTTACATCCAGCATGCCATACAACACGACATGCCATACTTTGCAAACTAATCTAATTGCACATTGTTAAAACAAACTGTTTTCATGTCTTACTGTTCTTCATGTTTTATTATGCATCAGACCACACTCGACAAAAGAATACTGTAAATCAGTGGTTCTCAACACTTTTTTTATTCAGCCAAGGACCCTCTAACCAGCCAGCGCAAAGTATTTTTAGAGACGAAAACAAAAGAGTCAACAAAGAGTGCTGTGCCATCAGTCTCTGATTTATTAAACTCCGTTTTTAGTGGGATCTCTAGAACTATTTGGTTAAAAAAAGAAAAGATAATTTATTTTAAAAAAATATATATATATATAGATATATATACACATATCTATCTATATATATATATATAGAATTACCTTAATTTGTATTAAATATTGTGCAAAAAAAAATCAAATGTCCTTCCTCCTTTGGGTTCATCGTATACTCTCGATCTGTTCTCAAAAAGACGTCATTAGCTTAATTTTAGACAAAAGCAGAAACTGCTCAAATGAATTAAAAAAAAATTTGTCATCTTAAAATATATATTTCATCATCAAAAAGAGGACTGATAATATTAGCAACTGTCAACACTGCATTGTTGCACCGAACGAAGCGTTTTTTTTTTTTTTTTTTTTTTTAGTTGAGTGAGACATTTTATGAGACCCTTGGGCTTGTGCTTCGCTGTGGATCTTTGTCATTGTTGGTGGCGGGGAGGCAACTGCTGTGATCATGCTCTTTTTTTTTTTGGGCATTTTAAATAGATTCAAAAATCTTACATACCGCCTGAAGTGCCTTCATTTACCTCCAGGGGTATGCGTACCACCATATGAGAACCATTGCTATGCGTCCTCTCATACTATACATTTTGTCTCAATGTGACTGTTTTCTTGAAAATCAAATTAGAGATGCTCTTTGGGGCCAGAGTGGCCAGATTTTTTATTTATTTTTTTTAATTCCAACAGATCGTTTCCCTCATACTGTCAGATCATACCGACAGTTTTAATAAATGTGACTTTAAATGATTGTATTTATTTACTGTCAAATACTGCAGTGCCTACCGTAAATAATAACGATCAAATTCAACAACTCAGCTTGGTCAATTAATCTGAGGAAACAGCGCATATTGTATCAAAACTACAAAATATAAATCACTCGGAATAATGTCACCGCTCTGCTTCTAAAGTTTATAATATCGCGCGGCAGCCAAAGCCAGTCAAATCCTGTCTGCAGCCTTTCATATCTGGCAGGGTTGGACTCGAAGGCTAATACTCAGACGTTGGCCTTGCGTGGCTGACTGTGGACGGATAATAAATGTGGGCCGGATTGCAGGGAGGATGATGGGAAGCGCCAGGGGAGACCAGTTGGTCCCTGAGCTGGCCGCCTTCTTGGCACAGAGTTGCCATATTGAATATTCCAGTCAAGGATCACCAGTTAAGAACGTGGAAATGGTCAGCAATCGGCCAAAGAGGAGCAGCACACTGAGAATAGAAACCATCCTTCCAGACAGAGTCAAGACTAGCTAATAAAGAATGAAGTCATCGTGGCTGGAGGCGGTGGGGGGGCGGCGACGGCCAAATAGAGGCGGCAGAAGTGAGAAGGAAACCGAGAGATCAGTCGCAGGAAAGCCGATAAGAAAGCAGTGAAAGAACGAGAACAAACGTTCCCAGAGGACCACTCAGCCTGGATCTAATATAGTCCAATTCCCTCTGTATATCTGTTAATTACTTCCCTCTGTAACCGTCACGACGGTGTGGCGGGAGAGAGAGAGAGAGAGAGAAAAAAGCCTCACTACCGTTTCAAAATGAACCTTCGGCAGTGAACTGTATCTGGGTTAAATGACTTCATCTGCTTTTTCTCGCTGCAGACCACCTCCAACGTGCTCCTCGGCACCCATGTTGTAGGGTACAAAATCAACACAACTACAATAGCGAGCGATTTTAGCTGTATTTTAATAATTTAAGGCAGCACCAGTGGACCTTTTCATCGTGACGTCACATATACTTCCAGGCACCACCCATAAACAAACCTTACATATCATTTGACAAAGGCGGAGCGATTTCACTGTTCCACTCAGTCCCAAGTGGAAAAACACACGCAGTTACATAATAGCCAATCAGTGGTGTTGCCCTAATGGTTCCTGAAAAGTCAGCCAACAGCAGTGGTACAATTAAAGCTTTATAGAAACCGAAGTCAGAGTGCCACTTAATGCTTATTGTGTCACTCAGCAGGTTAATCGCGTAACGGGGATTATTGGTCCAGCTGAATGACTTCTCCCGTGGCCTAAGTACCACCCCTTTGATTTTATTAATACTGTCGTTCAACAATAGTGTACTATTGTAGTTGAATTCAGTTGCAGTCTCACAATACATCACACTGAGAACTCTGATATTTTTGTCACCTTAGATACATGAAAAAAAAAAGAATAAATGATCACGTTAGATGTTACAGTCCACTTACAGTGGAGGCAAGTTGGACAGATTTCATTGAAAAGAAGCTTTTTGTGTGCTGCAGGAAGACCCATGTTGTACACTACCGCCTCCTATAGGACTGGAGTGGTAACAGTAACAAATGGTACATCATAATTCATTTTTGTTTTTCTTAAAATGATCAGATGTACATGATTTGCGGTCTAGTGAAGATGATTGTTGTTCCTCATAGTACTGATTTTTTTTTTCCTGTACTGGCCTCTTAATGCGCTGCTTTCTGTCAGCGAGGGCATGACAGGTTGGGATAAACTGGAAATAGCTTTGTCTTGTTCTTTTCGATGCAATATGAGTCCACCCTGGCTACTTTTTCCCCTCCTCCTTCCTCTTCTACTCTTTCCGATGCTACTAGGGATCATATATACAATGATAACAACAATACGCTGACAACAATCTCAACATGAAAGCCAGCACTGAGGCACAGCGGCGCTTCATAAAAATGTCAAACACAAAAGGCAGACAGTCGAGAGGGCTGTTATTACTAAAATCTAAAGCATGTTAGCGAGATAGAAACTGAAAGAAAATATACGGAGAAATGTATTTCTAGTGGTGCGCTCTGGTGTAGCTGTGCTTTTAAGTCTGACGTACAGTATGTTTCATTAGCTTATCATCAAACAACCATAATATACTTCTGGTCCATGGGCAGCTTTCAAAAACTCAACTCAAATCAGCTGTATTTATTTTTAAACAACCACCGCTGCATGGAAAGTGTTGTACATGGAGCAAAAATAATTCCTGCAACAAACAATAAGATAATAAATTAATAATGAAACATTTTGTGCTACCAAGTTTGTGTAATCTGTTCCGGTCAAATTTGACCCGTTCCTGATAAAATAGAAGTTTACCAAGGTGTGTTGAATTGATAGAAAGGAGTTGCTTTGAACAGGCATGACTGAAGTTAGCTCTGGCGTAGCCTTCCATCTCGCAGATCTGCCAACCTGCACTCGATGCATCCATTGTGAGCGCTTTGAGTGGCCCGAAAAGAACCATTATAATCTGAGGCGTTATTATTAATGTTGTTATTTATTTATTTATTTATTTATTTTTAGAATTTCCGAAATGTTGGCCTGTAAAGCCCTTTCAGACTTTTTTGTGATACTAAACTTGACATGGCTTCTTCTTTACCAGTCGCAGATGGTGGCCAACAAACTATGTGGTGCAAGTTGTGCAGAGGCAACAAGTTCAGAGTGTTTAGCTGAAACTCCCCACGGCTAGACAGCTAACGAACGAGTCAGTAAAAGTATGAATAATCATCCTGGAAAGGGCGGATGAGACACCTCTATTATTCTCCGTCGGAAAAGTGACACTTGGGCCGAAGTGCTCTGCTGTGCTGTGGCCTCGAGGGTGGCAGGTGTGAATGTCAACGTTGACTTTTGCAGAGGGTGACCAGGCGGACTTTCTGTTAATTGTATGTATGTCTTCCACAAATGAAACACCTCTCTGGGCTTTCGTTCTCATGTTCTCCTCGTACCTGCATTGCTTTTCTCCGGGTACTCTGGTTTCCTCCCACAGTCCAAATACATACATAATAGGTTGATTGGACACAGTAAAATTGTCCCGAGGTCTGCGTGTGAGCGCGGATGGTTGCTCGTCGATGTGTGCCCTGCGATTGGCTGGCAACCAATTCAGGGTGTGTCCCGCCTACCGCCCGCAACGCTTGTGATGATGATCTGCTCGAAGAATGGTTGGATAATTCCACTCATACTGTTGAGTTAAAATGACCTGTCGCTTTTTAAAAAATAGCCGCTTGTTTGTCTGGAAACATCGCTAAAAAGTGACCAAATGGCTAAGTCAAGAACATTGACAGCTAGCTAGCTAGCTAGCTCGGAAGCTCGCTCTTCACTGTTTGCAGTCAAAGGCAGATATATTGCACTGTATTGTATAAAAATGTCATAAAAGCTCATTTAAAATACCAAAAAGATTTATAAAGCTGAATTACTCTACTTTGGGACAAGCCAGAAGTCACAACAATTGTGCATGTGAGCTTTGTACGTGCCTTTAAGTGGGTCTAGCATCAGGAACATCTGCTTTTATTTGTGAGCTTCTTGGCGAGGGTTTTGGTTGACTGTAGCTCTTTGCGAGTGTTGTCATTTTGAATTTGTGTTTTTGACTGTTTGTAATGAAGGGCTAATGGTGGCTATCGCTTGCCTTTGTTTTTCCACTTGAAATGAAACACTGTGACAGAAGCGACAAAACAGCAATTCATTAAAAAAAAAACATAAGTTGAGCAAGTCAGAGTACCACTCTGATATGCTCCTTTCTATGAAAAGGTATAATATTGTTGCTAAAACGCTTGAAGAATAAATAATTCCGATGGCATTTAAGGGGTGCACATGATAGTTGCTTAATGTTTAATTGGTGTTCACATCTTGGAAACATTTTGGAACTAAACATATGCCCGTTGATTATTGCCGGATGACATTCCCACAGAGCTTTCTCCAGAGCCAGAAGTGAAGCGACAAAAATTCTACAATATTAAGCAAGGCGCAACATTGTGATCATTTAGGAGCTGTTCTAATGACTGACTGATGTTCCTCACAGGTCCCCACAGCGCAACAGCACTGCTGTGTGTGAATGCATAATGTAGCAACAATCAGTCGGCGGCGCGAGGTGAACAGCGCATGCATAACGACGGCGCACACATCTATAAATTGATAAAATCTGTCAGAGTGAGCCCTCGCAGTCAGGAGTTATTGAAGGGATATTTTGTTTGGCGCTGGCATAAAACAGGGCCGAAGCTGTAATTCCTTGTCAAGGAGAGCAGAGTGATGCCAGCCTGGTTTGCTCCTTATTCAAAATTCTTGACAGCACCAGCCTGCGTCTGCTCGTGTGAGATACCTTGAAGGCTAAGAAACAAAAGACTCGTACATGTCGACGTTATCTCTGTGTGGCTGGATTTGATATTCCGACGTCGCCGGATGATTTCTGCTTTTGGGAGCACAGCCACATTGCTCGTCTTTTCTGCTCGACGTGTCCTTGCTCTGCTTTGATTCCAAACCAGCAAACTGTGACGTTCGCCTTCTTGGCTGTCACACTCATTACTTTGTAATATAGTGTGTACCTCAGCAACACGGGACAAGGATTTTTTTTAAATGGTCTTTGAATGAATGTTTTTGCACTTGAATCCGAAACTCAAAGATAACAAATTTGGCTCAGCCTTATTTGTCATATTTTATCCGAACTGAGATTACATCAGTATGTAAGCAAGTAAGCAATTAAAATAAAATATTGCCTTACCATTCATGCGTCCTAACTTGTCTAAGATAAACCTGGTGTGACCCTAAAGTGGTCCAAACGTGAATTGGTTCAAGTCAAATTGGGTTGAAAACTTACCTGGGCTCTAACCTGGTTTCAGACTGTTGGTCCAAACTTCAGTTGGTCTTGGGCTCACCAGGTGTAAACCTTCATTGATCTAAGACGAACCAGTTCAAACTATGACTTGTCTCTCCTTTACACTGGTCTAAACCTTGCTTGGTCTTTGTCTAATATTGTTGTTTGACTTTCAATTTAATAGTGTATGACAAACCTGGTTCAACACTTAATTGGTCAAAACCAGATTTTATTCAAGTCAAACTTCTTTTCCGTTCGGCTTTTTCCCTTCAGGGGTCGCCACAGCCAAACATGGTCCTTAATTGTTCCAAAAATACCTTTGGCCTGAATTGAATGGAGCTAAATTGGTCTGAGCTTAACCAGATCAAAAATACAGTAATAGGTGTCGGTAAAGGTATTTTCTAACATCTGCCAAAGCCACGAGTTTAAGGCAAACCCGGTCCAAACAAACTGTAGTCCGAATGGAGCTTAAACTAAATCTAACCTGGTGAAAGATGACAAAAAGAAGACATTCCGAGTGGAAACTGGTCCACCAACTAACCAAGACCTAACTTGGACTTTGGCTGACTGACTCAAGAAGACAAAATAAAAATAGCTCGACTAAAATGCCACAAAGAAAGGTCAGCGCGGAAAAAGCTCCCGTGTGGAGACTATAGCGTGACTCAGCTGGACATGTCGAGCTTCTTCTTTTCGGTAGAGAAACTGCTCTCACACTTGACATTTTCCAGGTGAGCTAATTTTTGAGCTCAGGCAATGTAAAATGGGATTGGAGGTAAATTGTTATGTAGCAAGAAAGTGCAACGGCGGAGGGCAGGGGTCCCCAACCTTTTTTGCCCCACGGACCGGTTTATGTCAGACAATATTTTCAGGGACCGGCATTTAAGGTGTGGTGGAAATAATACAACAAAATAATATGGTATGAGCTGCATGAAAACTGTGGTGTTTTCGAAATATAATAATAAACACAAGGAGCGTCTAATCTGGCCGCAACACTCCAATCGCTATGGCAATGTTTAATGCCTTCAAAATACGATACAACGTAAATTCAAAGTGCATGAAAATGACGACTCACCACAGCACCGAGCTTGATTTTCTGCAACCAGACGGTCCCATCTCGGGGTAATAGGAGAGACAATGACACAAGTGTGTGGTTTATGTCCAGTCTACTTCGTAATTTTGTTTTCGTCGCCGTTGCTGCATAATCCCCCCGCCTCACACAGGTAGGATGTCGGAAATAGCAAAAGTGCTATTGTGGCGATCTCAGAGTATTCAGACATAACTTTAATCCAGTTGTCTCGAACGTACTTTTAAGGCCGCCGTCATTTGCGATCTCCAGCAGTTTTTTTACTCATTTTGCGAGCTCTGGTGTTTTGTTTTTAAGCGGAATCGGTCACGTGACGGAGAAGCGTGGCTTGACGTGTGTCAAGCTGGACACAGACGGATGTAACGGAGAATCCGGTAATTTTTCAAAATAAAACATCTTTTGTATTCCGAAATAAATAAAACGGAATTAAGGCAAGTTCTTTCTGTGCGGCCCGGTACCAAATGCCCGGCGGACCGGTACCGGTCCGCGGACCGGCGGTTGGGGACCCCTGGCGGAGGGAGGTAAACGCTTTCTCGCGGGCACTCACCGATTGTACTTTTCTCACAAATACAAGCTCATTTTTAAAAAAAATGTGTTTCAATGCTCTGTATGAAACGCACAGGCGGGTAAATGCCGCTGCGAGTTTGACATGTTTCGGCCCTTGCAATTGTCTGACAGTCTGGCATTTGTTTTCATCACAACAGAGCTCAAATAGTCCTTAAAATCCAGTTCCTGTTTCCCCCTTCGCATCTTTCATACAGCTATCATTTTGCCTCTGTCACACCAATGATACGACATTAAAAGCGAAAGAAATTTGCAGGTTGGCTTCAACATCCTCATGCCGTATTGGAACAAAAAATCACACATGACAGTGCCTTGGGAAAGAAGCTGATGATATGGAAATTGTGCGGAATGTCTTCATTAAAGGGGCACTGCGATGGTGTTTTCATCAAGCATACCGGACCCAATGCAGGACTTTAGGACAAAGCTCCATACAAGACCGCGGCGTGACTCCATTGTGACTCCATTGCGGCCATTATCCCGCTCCGTTCGCCCTCATATCGGCTTAATGAAGGTCATCTTGATTGACTGTCATTCATCCTCACTCCTCTGGGTTTCCTCCTTCGCCTCTCCGCCTGTCACTTCCGCCATTCGGGGATGCAAAATGCGTCTCTCTGTAGATTTAGTCCAACCCTCTCCTCGCCTTCACCTCTCTTGGAGGGATGGTTTGACGCGGTGAGGAAGAAGAAGCCTTGAACGAGGACATCTAGAAGTTGAGGGCGAGATCACCCCTTTCGTCTTTCGGTCCTCGGTTGATTGCTGCCATCAGGCATCGGGAAGGGGCTGTCTGAGTCGCTGACACTTGATTGACTTTTCATCACCTGGCTACATACTATAGAGCAGAAGTTTTTTTTTTTTTTTTTTTTTTTTTAGCCCGTCTGGCTCGAGCCATTTAAGCCATCTTTTCCCTTGGAACTGTGTTGTTTGTAATGTGGCGATAAAGGGCAAGGAGTGGTAAAGTTGACATACAAATTTGCTGCTTTCTGACATAAACGCCTCACATCCTACGCCCTTGTCTGGTGTGTAAGGAACCGACACGTGACATGGGGGTGAAGTCGAGCCAGCAGTTTGCCAACTTCCAACATGAGCCCCTTTCACGCTGGTCTTAGGCACCGATGCAGGCTATGTTGGCTTCTGATATCCAAACCCTTTCACGTTGGCCATCGAAAATGGCTATTTCACAATTCGCTGTCCTCAGTGGAAGGTTAGATGGGTGATTGAATTTGACCCACAAATTTGCCTACTTCCGATGTTCACTGGCCATTCACATCAGGGATTTGCAAGCTCATTGATGGATGTAAGGGGTGTTGACGTTCACCCAGAGAATTTGCCTACTTCCGATATCATGTCTTTCACACCAGCCAGCCAATCCGGCTTTTTGACTGCATTTTCCCTTTCCCGGTGTGCTGTGTGTGGCATACCGTTGATTTTTTTAGTCTCCGGCATAAGCCTCATTTACATAGACCATCCCAGTTGGTGCTCTCGCAGCTTCTCTCCGCGGCCTGCTGTGCTGTGTACAAGGCGCCAATGCGGTTGATGGAGGTAGCGTCAACCAATGAATCTGCTGGCTTCCGAAGTAGCGTTAGCGGCGGAACGTCGCGACCAGAGTGTAAAGTTTAACCCTTTCATGCACCAACAATGACAACTTGTAACCTGATAACATGATCGTCTGTCCACTATAGTGACCGCTGTCCTTGAAAGGATTAAAACATAAAACACATTGTCCATGGCTCATTGTGTAGAAAGCTACCGTCATCGTTCCCTGTTTTTGCCACACACTTAACTACTTACCTTATTAGCTGCACTTACTCTTACTCTTCAGGCAAATAAATCATCAGGACTCTGATACGCAAATTTCCCAGGATGACAGCGTGACTGTTACTGTGGTAACAGAGCACGAACGCCACCTGTATGAAAGGGTCCCTGACCAGAATTTGAGTTCTAACACGTCTCTCTGCTCACAACACTGTGCGTTGAAAGCCATTGTCCCCGTCGCCACGCCTCAATTATCTGAAAGTCTAAGGTTGCAACGGTTGTGCGAAGGTGTGCTTCGGACTGTTTTGATGGCTTCTGTCTAAAAGGCATACTCAAATTAATCCCCGCTCTACTACGAAGGGCCAATTTACCGGGTAGGCAGCGTGAAAGAGGCCATTTTTGTTTTCGAGACAATTAGCAGCGCAGCAGGCATCGCCGGTCATAAAATTAACTTTGCAAGATTTTCAAAGTGCCGTTCCCGCGGTGTAATGCGTTCTTAATTCCAGCCAGTCACACTGACTCTTTCAAACGTTAGAGCTGGGAGAAAAGTCGTGGGCAGCTCTCGTCTTTGAAAGGAATTAAACGGCTGAATAAATAAATCCTGCCCGAATTCGCCGTTAATAAAAGTCGGCCGCCGAGCTCCGAGTGACTTATGAGCCGGTAGATGTGCTGCAACCGCTCGCCTTTATTACTGGAAATGAGATGAGTGTGCGTCTATGTAGTTGCATGTGTGTCTGTGTGATCAGAGATCCGCTGATGGACAGAAGCGGCGATCCCTGCCAAACCCGAATGACCTCTGTTGATCTCTCAGGGCGACCCATTTCACTGCCATTGATGGCGTCTGCTAACAACGCGCTCGGCCGGTCGCCCTAATGGATGGCCGTCGAGCGATGTGGCTCCCCGCCTCCTGATTATTGAGTGTCTCCCCTACCATCACCCGTTTGTGTCTTGCCGTGTATTGAAGGCGCCTGATGGTTATTTATTCATTTATTTTCCGAACTTTTTAAGCGCAAATGAATAAGAGGTTTGACGCCATTACAAGCTGTGTATAAAAATCGATGTTTGTGGATTATTTCCAGCTGTTGTGTTTATTTCTGTCCTGCAAGGTGGCTGTTATCCTCAACAGCGGGGGTGTCAAACTCATTTTTGTGGCGGGACACATCGTAGCGACGGTTTCCCTCGGAGGGCCGTTATGACGGTGAATTTTCGGAAACCATATAAATGTTTAATCACCTCCACGTATTACATACACAGCGCACAACAAATTGATGGATAATTAGTTTTTAAATCAGAAGTCAAGAATAATGACTTGTTGAAACATTGTTTACATTAATTTAATAAGGGGTTTGGTCATGAGAAAATGCTTGCAATATCATATGTTATTATGGATTATATATGGCAATTTGAAATTTGGGTTCAGACTTCAGCAAGCATCATGGAACTTTTTCGCGGGCCACATAAAAGGATGTGGCGGGCCAGATGTGGCCCCCGGGCCTTGACTTTGACACCTGTGATCTACAGTATGGCTGGTGAGAGAAGGGCACCCCTGTTTGTAGGCATACACAATGAAGCACCACTGCACCTGAAATTATTTTTCGACATCAGCAGTTTAGGATTTTTCATGATAGTTAGTTTTTATTTAGTTTGGACTTTTTTTTTTAGCTTCATGAGTTTTTAGTGCAAGTTTATTTTTTTCCGTTTTTTTTTTTTTTCTTTCCAAAAATCTTTCATTTGAATTGATCGACATTTCTCATGTGCACGACAGAGCTGCTGTGGTCGACTATTTGTTAGTCATTCTGTTTTTATTGTGCAAGGTGGACGTGGCAAAATTTCAAGTGAGCTCAAGCATGGCACGGTTTTCAATGGCCTCGTGTGAGTACTTTTTGGCTGGAGAAGTGAACATTTTCAAGAAGCTTCCAGCCAGCTTCTCTAGTGCAACACAAGTCCTCTTACACCGTGTCCTTAAGTGTGTGTGTGTGTGTGTGTGTGTGTGTGTGTGTGTGTGTGTGTGTGTGTGTGTGTGTGTGTGTGTGTGTGTGTGTCTACGCTATGAATCACTGTG
>NW_017805039.1:2432163-2493104 GCF_001891065.2 Hippocampus comes
AATTAGCGTCTACATAGCAACACTGATTGTTGCTCAAAAGGGAACTTTTACATGGCCACATATCCCAGACTTCCCGAGATGCCAGGTTTTCAAGAGCTGAAAAGCAGAGTCTGGTGACCTGTCACACTTCATCAACATTCAGTCGCTTGCCTCATTCCTTCACGGTTGTCTGTAAGAAACAAATGAGCGTGGGTCGCTGTGCCGACAGAATGCTGACTCGGCAAATAAATACAGACAGGAAAAGGTCTGTGAAATGAGGAAGACGCAATTACAAACGTAGACGACGGCCTGAATTTCCATTCTCAATGATTTGCTGCCAAAAACAAATTTAAATTAGCGTCTACATAGCAACACTGATTGTTGCTCAAAAGGGAACTTTTACATGGCCACATATCCCAGACTTCCCGAGATGCCAGGTTTTCAAGAGCTGAAAAGCAGAGTCTGGTGACCTGTCACACTTCATCAACATTCAGTCGCTTGCCTCATTCCTTCACGGTTGTCTGTAAGAAACAAATGAGCGTGGGTCGCTGTGCCGACAGAATGCTGACTCGGCAAATAAATACAGACAGGAAAAGGTCTGTGAAATGAGGAAGACGCAATTACAAACGTAGACGACGGCCTGAATTTCCATTCTCAATGATTTGCTGCCAAAAACAAAAGTCCATGACATGAACAACCCCTCTCAACATGTTTTTTTTTTTTTTAACACACGCACATTTGCAGCAACAATCCATCATGATGAGGCATCAAACTGATGGAAAGTGCCTCTTCGTAATGTCAACCTCTCTGAGCCTGCAAAAGGCAAACGGCGAAGTGATCAGACAAAATGTGTGCCCCTGTTGTACTGAAGCTGTAGTGCATATCTGTGCTTCGCACAAACTTGCCTAATGTAATAAATTGCCACGGAAAGTAGGCGATGATGCAACTTTCTCAGTCTCCATGACAGGAATGGTTCTTGGTTTCTGCCAAACAATTTCATGTGAATATGCCGAATTACATCACGTTCCTCTTAAGCGAAATCTGCTACATGTACCAATGCTAATGAACAAGAGTTAGCAATGCTAACTATAGTGCTAACTAACTTAAAGCATGCTGTAATCTCATACGTAATTGCTTACTAACTTTAGGCAACGGTGCTAACTGTAGGATGCAATGCTCAATAACTATAAGCAACAGTGTTAATTATGCAAATTATTCATAGTCACAAATGCTTAGAAACTGTCGATGGCACTGCTGATTTGCCTCAGTGCTATAGCTAGCTATATGTATCAGTCACAACTAACTATAGTTAGCAGTAATATGAATGGCAGTGCGAGAAAGTACCCCGTGGATTATGGAAACAGCAGAAAAAGGCACCCAGCACACATGCTGCTTCAAAATAAGTATCATGTAAATTTTTACATGACATAAAGATGAATTTGCTCTTTCTATTGCATCTTCCCCCCCTACATCATCCCCCCCAAAATCTGATCAGCAATTCAAATGAGCCGAGGGCCTTAATGGTTCCTTTTAGCGATGCATGAGCGGGATCAACTGAGGGGAGTCGAGCACTGGATTAATACACGCACGCACGCACGCATGTGCACGCCCGCACGCAACGGAGTCACTTCATAAAGAGCGGTGCATTATCCAATAAATCCAAACTGCGCCAGCAGACGATTGTGTGCATGTGGAGATTCAGAGCAGTCATGCATCTCCAAGTTAGAAGCGTGGAGAATCCAAACAATCATAATAATAATAATAATAATAATAATAATAACAATAATAATACAGTTGAGCAAAACATTTAGCATTTATCAACATTTATTTTAAAACATATATATATTTTTAAAAAATATTGTTATTGTTATTTATGGTGTCAGGCAGAAACAAAATATAACAAAAATATCATTCATTTACATTTAGAAAGACGTTTTTAAAAATGGCCTTATATCAATGTATCAATGAAAATAATGCATTTGGAATTGAAAGTAATACAGTTGTAAGTTTATGTACTGGTATTTATTTTTGCATTGCAGATGTTTTTATTTTTATTTTTTTATTTTTTAACGTTCTTAATTCTTCTACGTTAATAAGGATGCAGGATACAAAACATTCAAACAGCACTGGAGGAAAGTGTTGTGTGATGGTGAGCCTGAACTGAGTCCTCCACATCTGGAAGTCGGAAGCATGGAGAATCCATTTCAGGCTCGGTGGAATGGCACACAAACAAACATTCCCGTTCTGTGAACTCTATCTTCTGCTTGTTGAAAAGATAATTAGCTGTAAGCGTTTCAACGTGGCCACTTTGTAGCACTTTGTGTGCACCTGTGGCGCCTGCCGCTAATGAAATGATGCTCTTTTTTTCAAATATTTTTCTGTGTGTGTGTGTGTGTTTACCTAGAGATGCTCGGGCATTTAGAGGATGCACTTAAGGTTCATCTGAGCATCTTGTAAACACTAACATTGAGAGATTTCGGAAAAGAGCCCAGCAGACTTTCCACCATTCACAAATAAACAATTCGTATGATTATTTAAATTAATTATAGAGATGCTCTTGCAAAACTGTTACTGAAAACAGATGCACAGTATTAAAGCTGCATATAAAGCAGTAAATATCTTTTTTATGAAGCAATATACGTACCGTTATCCATTCTAAGCGTAAATGTACACATCTCCAAATTATTTTTATGAAAAATATAGTCGTTGTTAGTTTCGCAACACATTATTTTATAGTTCCGCCTGCATTTAGATTTTCCTTTTATTTTCTAACGCATATTATAACTGGCCTTTTTGTCTTTTAGTTTTTCTATGATGCCAAAAAGGCTTATATATATATATATATATATATATATATATATATATATGAATTATTTGCAGGGCATATATGAATAAATCCTACATATTAACCCATCAATAAATTAAAAATACATGTAGAATTTATCTGTATTATTGTAAGAAAAAATCAAAAGACACATATTGGATTGTAAATTTATTTTCTACTATATTAAAATTAGTATTAAAATTGTTAATATCTTTGAACAAAATGAATTCTATTTTTTTTAAAAATGAGTCGGAAACTGAATTTTTAATACAGTGTCTGTATTGGATCGCATCAGGCGCACCTAATTGATTCGTCCTGTGAATTCTGTATGTATGCCACACAAATGATCGTAATTTAAACATGTATGGATCTTCAAAAAGTGTCTTCAAAAATGGAGAGAAATCGGAGCCATTTCATGCACTTTGAAACCAGACAAGTCTCGCTCCTCCAAATTTCCCCCCACCAAAATAACACGAAAGATACACAACTGACTTTTGTTTGTTCCCCTTCCAACTGTAACCATGAAAGCAAAAGAGGAAGACGAGGGCGGGTCAAAGACGCGAGGAAAAATACGAGAGAGAAAAAAAAAAAAATTGCAACTCGGCACTGTGTCGTGCGGTCGCTTTGAGGCCGTAAGAAAGGAGTGCGGGTTGGGGAAACTTCTGGAAGTAATTGAGGGCCTCACTCACACACACACACACACAAACACACACACACACAAACACACACACACACACACACACACACACACACACACACACACACTGAGAGTTAAATAAAGTCCCATGCAGCTGGTCATCCAGGAGCCTCGTCCTTTTTGTCCAGCTGCTGTAATGAGAGCCTGTAAATCTATTTGTGGAACAAGACTCGGGTCACGTTTCAGGCGCCTTCTCTTATGGGCCTCACCTTGGAAAAACACATTTATTTCTTTTTTTTTTTTTTTTTATGACTTAAATTCTTCAAACTATGTGTCACTGGACTTTTTTTTTTTTTTGTCTCCCTCCGAGGAATGCGTGACCATAAAAACGGCAGGGTAAAAAGTCCCCTCGGGTCGGTAAAAGCGTCGAAGCAAATATGATGTTAATAGTTTCGCAGCAGGGCAGGAGACGTTGAAATTATAGCGCGTAGGGTACAGTTTTATTTAGGACGTTTACCTAATTTGGGGATTTGCAGGGTCAAACTGATTTTATGTCAGTGTTTTGACATATCTTTGATTTTTTTTTTTTTGTTGTTTTTGTTTTTGGTCATGACAAATAAATAATTTGAAAATACATACAAACAACTTGGCAATAATACAATATAGACAAAAACACACATGAAGGAGAGTTACGCAACTAAATCAGAAAGCTCCCATAACAAAAATAGTCATAGTTTTGGCAGAGGATAAAGAATATATGCACATGAGTATTGTTATGTTGTCTGTCCATTTGTGTTGCTTTATGGGTTTTGTTCAAATATCAGTTCTGTAAAGGGTTATAACTTGAAGACTACCCATGCTATACATTAGCTCGTCTATGGTGTTTTGCATCGTGTGTTAGCATTCAGCTAGCAGAGACATCTTAGATAAAGTTGTGTTTGTTTTGAATGCACAACCTGTAATTCTCCTTGTTTTTTTTTTGTTTGTTTTGTTTTGTTTTTGGCAAACTGCTTCTTGTGAAGTCTGTTGACTTGAGTTCAGCGCCATCATCAAGCAACTTCAAAAGCGGGTTACTCTAAAATGTGTGCTGGTCACTTTAAGACATGTGCCTTTTTGTTCTTCATTTCCGCCTTTCACGCCAAACTGATTTTTTTAAAACAAACTTGTGTTAGCCCACCCTAGCGCTCAGTTGCTCAATTTTAATCAACTGATCAATTTTTTTTTTTTTTTGCAGCTTTTGTCAACCACACAGAACAACATGAAGGCCCAGATCTGCCTTGCGGAGCCTTGAGTTTGACACGTGTGCCGAATCAAGATAAAACGCCTCCAAAGGGTGAGCTTCCAACTTCTATTTTAGTGATTTGAAGGAAAGTTTTTTTTTGTCATGTCGTCGTCAAACCTCGGTACTTCGGCCTGCCAGCGTCCAGCGCGGAGGCCTCGGCTTCCATTTGGACGCCCCGACGGCCAACAGTTGGAAGCAATTACCGACAAGCCTTGAAGCATCTTCACTTGTGCGTGTGTGTGTGTGTGTGTGTGTGTGTGTGTGTGTGAGTGAGTGAGTGAGGCTGAGCATCAGGCCAGACCGATGTCAGCATGTGGAGCTAATTAGAGTGGCAATAAGAGCCTTCGAGAAGCGAAAGATCACAAAGCGCAGCGGAGGCAAAAAAGCTCAGGATGAGAAAGGAATTGTGGGTCGAGAAGCGAGGCCGCGAGCTGACTTCAGCCGTTTTGAAGCGACGGCACGCGCGTGACAGTCGTTGGAAGTGGGGATGAACGAATGTCGAAGCTAGAATGACAGTAGCACGAGAGAGAAGTGGAACCAAAATGAAAGCGTCTGCTTTGAACATGAGACCAGATGGAAGTTGGGTCGGGGTCATTGCGTAGTTTGTTTTCTGGCTCTTCCTCGCTTACTTTTTGTATTGAGATACTTTCTGGAATACTTCCCGCTGTCAGTCTTATTTATATTTTTTCGTACATAGTTTCCTCGAAACTTTCTTTCTAGACGACAGTCTTTCTCATTTGCTTAATTTCTTCACTTTTTTTTTTGTTTTTATTTTTACTTGCTTTTTGTTTGCTTACTTTGTGCCTTGTTTGCTTGACTTTCTTACTTTGCTGAGTTGGTGTCTAACTTTTGTACTTAGCTTATTACTGAATGCTCCTCCCTTAATTAGTTTCCCACTTTTTCATACTTAAGTTCTTACTCTCTTAACTTATGTTAACAGATACTTTTAAAAAAATTAAAATCCATGTTTTTTTTTCTCAATTCCTAAATTTCTTCTACCTTTCTTACTGCCTTATTGTCTTCAAAACTATTTTGTGTACCTTCATTCGTTCTTCCTGACTGAACTCTTTTCTGACATTCTTACTTTGTGTTTTGGGTACTTTGTTATCTTTTAATTTCATTCTTCCTGATCGAATTACTTTCAGATTTTTTTTAGTTACTTGCTTTCTTTCTTTCTTGTGTGCCTTCTTACTTTCTTACCTCCTTTTTCTTTGATACTTGCTCTATGATTCGACTTCTTTCCCTACGGTCATACTTTTTTTCTCAGAATCTAACTTCAGTTGTTTTTTTTTTTTTGTTTGTTTTTTTTTTGGCGGGTTGTTCGTCATCTTTATTATGCTTACATACAAGTGTATATACACGTCAAATTTTCCTGGAGAAAATACTTCCCGGGCTTTTTGCTTTCACAACTTCTGACATGCCTGCACACTCGTAAACACATACAACAAAAGAGATGAATGCGGACATAAAAGCCAACTTGTTTGCGGTTCATAAATCTCTTTGATCGCGATTTAAACACAAAACAAATACAACAAATATAGAACAAACTGTCAGTGAGACCTTTTCGTTTTTCCTCCTCATAATTTTTAAAGATTGCCTTTTGAATGATGGGCCTCCCAAAGCTTTACAACTCTGCTAAGAAGATGCCCACGGCTGTTGGTACAAACACACACAAAGGAGACTTAAAACAGATGCGCGCGCGCGCACACACACACACACACACACACACACACACACACACACACACACACACGCACTTATTGGGAGGGCCTGGGGCATTTCCTCCCGTTGCCAGGATGCAGCAGTCATAGCCGCAAGCAAAAGTTAAAAATGGGATGAAAAAAAAAGAAAAAGAAACTTCAGGAGTGAACAAAAGGTGTCTTCACATTCTGTCTAATTCCGGACGACTTCACACGACGGACGACTTCCCACGCCCCCCCCCCCCCGCCCAAAATAAATAAATAACTAAAGAGTGAGATTCAGGTGTTTAAGTATGTCACGGTGTCTCATCGAGATGTTACGTGACGTGGTGACAAACACGTTTTGGAGCCAACCAGACTGCGGGTGTGGTGAAGTAAAAGTTTGAAACCGTGGCTCAAATCTAACGTCACCAACATCATCATCGAGAAGAATGAGTTTTGAGTTTGAACGTTGAACTCATTTTCAGTCGCGACTTTCATGACTGAGTTAGAAAAGCGGAAAGCAATTACACCTGCAATCTGTGGGGAGTTTGTTTTCGACACTTGAATAAAAATCTAACACCGAAAACATGCCCCCCCCCCTCCGCCTCCCCTTTATAAAGGAACACTCTAATTTGTTTGTATTCCTATTAAAGAGTGAGATCCATAAGGAAAATGTCTTGGGATGACTGCAATTGATCTGAAAGGCATTCCATCAAACTCAATTCAACTTTAGCACTGGAATCAATTAAATGATCAACAAGGCAGACTCCTCTCGGTGAAGAATTGCTGTTCTTCCAAGTCTCCACTGAGCTCCAGTACGAGAATACCACAAAATTCTCCCTTTGTAGCGAAAAGTGGACTGCGGCTCTGTTAAATATACTGCTCGGTGGAGTTTAACCCGAATAAATGTCATTTCCTACCAAGAGAGCTGTGATTAAAAGAAGGAGAGCAAAGCGAATCTTTTCGACTCGACCGCGACATTAAAAAAAAATAGACTTTTGAGACGGTAGTTGGAAATCCAGCAGCTTCCAGATTGCATTATTACGCACAGTCTGCAAGCAGAGTGATTCTTGGTTTATGGATGGAGTGGAAGATGAAGACATTGTACCTTTTTTTTTTTTTTTTTTTTAAATAATAATAATTCTTATTATTATTATGGGTGGCCCGGTGGGCGAGTGGTTAGCGCATCGACGTCACAGTGCAGAGGGACCGGGTTCGATTCCAGCTCCGGCCTTCCTGTGTGGAGTGGCAAGCGCCTTGGCCACTTGCGAGCGATTGCCACACGAGTGGTTTAGGTCTCGGCTTTGGCCAACCTTCTGCTAGTAGTTAACGTGGAGACAAATTATGATGCCCACTATAAGGCAATAAAAAGATCAAATGAAGCATCTTTTAAAAAGTGTGTATGAAGCGCGGTGAGGTCAGGATCAGCCCACTTTTTTTTTTTTTTTTTTTTACGACAGCCTCTTAAAAGCTCATCTCATCCAGATTTCCCCTTAATTCGAAAAACACCAACATTATTTTGGTTAAATCTAAGCATCCATTAAAGTGAAGTCATCAGGAAGTTGTCTTGAGGATTTAATGTGGCTTTTTAGAGCACTGTAAGCATGTACTCAACGGGTCCGCCCTCCTTATTTTAGTGACAATGAAATTAAGCCAATATGATTCTTAAGGCATGACATGTCGCCATGGTAACCTCGTCATGTCACAGGAGAGGGGAGGATTAATTCCCCCAATATGTTGCCGGCACAGATAAAATAAAAAACGATCAAAATATCTGTACATCCAGCTGCGAGTGGTCATAAACGGACTCTCTCATCCTCTTTTCATGGCCAATCCTCAAAATGATCACCACAAAGCTTCACAACTTGGCGTGGCCCATCTGTCTTGGGTACCTGCTACTGATTGGTGCTCATTTGGGGGAATTCCCTCGTAGGAAAAATTGACTTCATCCTAGATGGCTATTTTAAAGCAAAATGGACAACTCTTGGTTCAATTTCGAAATATAAGACATGCAAAATTGCCCTGCTACAGTAGACAATGATCATTTGACCTTTGCTAAACCTGAATTAGGTGGCGTTGGAAAAAAAAAATAACAGGCAAATTGGAGTCATCAACCGCAGTCTACTTTACCTTTATTCAATTTGGGCTGCTTTTACTTTTCGGCAAGGGCATTGACTTGGAATATTTTTTTGGGAGATAAACATCAATTTTGCTTGATGTGATCAAAACGTTGAGGTACGAGCGCTGTGCGGTGGCAGTGAAGTCAACTCAACTCACTTCATAACAAGCAAATATTTAACAAAGAAAAAAAAACAATCTCCAAGCTGTTTAATGCCACTCCCCAGTTAAAGTTTATTGTCAAACTAAACGTAAAACAAAGATATTTACACATAGTGTATTCAAACCAACCACATCAGTGTGCTTTAAAATCTGCTATCTTAATGGTAACCATATTGGAAAATGCTATTGACGGGCTAACGACTGGTGTCCATGGGGCAGTGTTAAAAACTTGAAGGAATGGGTATTATTTGAACAGCAATTGTGCAGCAACACATGTAGACAGACAATAGAACACGTGATACATAAAAACAACTAATACTGCAGATTACTGAGACACTTACGTTAGTTGTCAGTCTTTTTCATTCAGGTTGCCATGATTTTATTAGACTCCTCGCCAGAATTTTCCCCATTGGCTTAATCAGGATCAACAAACTGTTTAGTTCTTTATATTATATTATTATTATTGTTATATATTAGGTTTTTACTATTTGTTTTTATAAAATACAATACTAAAAAAAAAGTAAATGCATTCCATTTTCTCATTGGAAATGACGTGACTCCATAGTATGTCGGTAGCGTATCCTACCTGGAGAAGAAAAAAAAAGCCTAAGTATGACATCATCATTGCCGACAAGCACGCGCGTGATCCAGATGTGGGTGCGAGCACATGAACAAGGGGGAAAGGTCACATGTGGTGTGAAGCCTGTGAAGGCTTTACGAGGTGTCTCGCGTGCAGGTGTCATTTGCGCCGGTTTGTTCATTTCAGTTCTCTGTAAACCACACGCGTGTGCGCACATACACACCCGAACAAAGAATACCTTGCTAAGCAGTGCTAAATCCTCCAGATTAAGATAGGAAGGCAGCAAGGAGACACTGACATGCAAACAATCCCCCAAGAAAAGCTGCAGCTGCCGCTTCTTTCCACTTAGATTACCTTCAACTCTCCCACCCCTTTACACATACGCACGCACGCACGCACGCACGCACGCACACACACACACACACACACACACACACACACACACACACACACACACACACACGTGTGGCCTTTTTGGCACACGGCATCTCAACACAATAACAATTACATTCCGTCCTGTGATAAAGTAGTAATTTCACGGCCTGCTGCTTAAACTATGGCATTCCTGCAAGCTTAGCGCGGAATGGCGTGTCTGCTCGTTTATCCCCGATGGCCTCCCGAATGGTCGCCGCCGACAGGGCAAGGGGGAAATGAAATACTGTAAATGGACGCGCAAATGACAACAGTGCGAAGTGACTCGGTGCGAAGTTAGCAATTTGAGCGTTGAATGGTATTTGTTTTTTTAAAGGCGCTTTAGCCGCACTTAAAGGCCAATTTTATTTCAAGTGTAAAAATAAGTTAATTTAAATACATTTAATTCAAGCATATTTTACTTGAAGTGTATTTGTATATCAACTATGTATGTATACTTGTGTGTACATGTGTGTTTGTATTTACAGTACTGTGTGTGTATGTGTGCGTGTGTGTGTGTGATTGTGTATCCTGTATATGATGTGTGTGTGTGTATTGTATGTCTGTTTGTATTTATCTGATCTTCATGTATCAACTGTATATTTATATCCTCTATGGACAGTATATGTGTGTATATATTGTAAATATATTTTTTGTAAACTATGGATGGTGTGTGTATGTGTGTGTGTTTGTGTATGGATACATCAATACTGCAGTCTGCATCCATGGCAAATCTGTTGCTCACTCCCTGCTGATCATTCTATTACAGATACACAACATGCACACCTGCTCTCTCGCTCACACACACACACACACACACACACACACACACACACACACACACACACACACACACACACACGATGAAAATGTTCTTTAACGCATCAGGGGTCTCCCTCTGAATGCTGGACGCCCCCTTGCTGAGGCCACTGATTGAAAATAACATTTCTGTAGCACTCGCTCACTCACACGCACGCACGTACGCACACACTCGGGTCAGCAGAAGTTGTATGACATTTTCATTGCGCACAAACTTTTGGATGCCACGCATCTCTGTGATCTTTGGCTCAAAACGTGTTCTCACTTTCTTTTGCACATGGAAATCTGACGCAAAATCTGGAAAGCCAATTTGAAACCTTGTAATCCTAACTGAGGCTTTAAGACCGACTTTAAAACCCTCTTGTTGTAAACCCTTCAATGAAATGCACATCCCATTTCGAAGCCCTAATTCAGGCTTGAAACCCTGACTTCAATTTCAAATTTAAGATTTAAAACCCTAATTGGAAACTCTGACCCAGGCTTTAAACTTTCATTTGTAACCATCACTTCAGTCCTGGAAAACAAAATTTTGAAACTCTAATGCTAATTTGAAACGCTCCATTGAGTTTCTGCATCCACAATATTTATCATCGTATCGTATTCACTCTTCTTCCTCTCCAGTTTCCTCGGTTGCAGCGACTTTTCACTCGCCGTCGCCCTCCGGAGGGCTGACTCTCACTCTGTTTGTTTTTGACCTTTCCACAAACAGATGGCGAGACGGTAAGCGGCCGCTCGTCCCGAAAGGAAAGACGAGGGTAAGGAGACGGGAGGGCAGAGATGCGGGAACAATCCTAATATTGATGCGTTGCATTAAAAAAAAAAACGTTCAAAAGTAATTCAGTTCTTGTTTTGAACCTCCATTTGTGACTCATCCATCAGTTTTCTTTTTATCCATTTATTATCTATCCGTCCGGTTATTTGTCACCCATTTTCAACCTCAAATCCATCCGACCGTCTTTCATTGAATTTTTAGTCATCCATTTTGATTCCATCCACCTATTCATCCATCCGCCATCTCTCCATCCAACATGAAACCTACTGTACTCTTCATCCAGGTTCTCATTCCTCCATCAACTTTCTCCCTGTTCTACCCGCACGTTCATCCACTCTTCCATCACCCGACTACTCAACCATCCATCATCCGCACCCGCGTCAACCTACAATCCATTGCTTGTGTTTCTTCATCCAGTCCATCAGTCATCCATTTCTGCATCCATGCATTCGTCCATTCCTCCACATGCCCTATAGCTTTTTGTGCATATTTTTTTTCCCAACCGTACGTCATCTATCAGCCATTTATTTTGAAGGGTAAGATTGTAAAATGGCGGCCCGTTGGTCCAGTGGTTATTGCGTCAACCTCACAGTGCAGAGGTTGCAGGGTTCGATCCCGGCTCCGGCCTCCCCGTGTGGAGTTTGCATGTTCTCCCTGTGCATGTGTGGGTTTTCTCCGGGTACTCCGGTTTCCTCCAACATTCCAAAAACATGCATGGCAGGTTAATGGAACACTCGAAATTGTCCCGAGGTGTGAACGTGGTTGGTTGTTTGTCTCTGTGTGCCCTGCGATTGGCTGGCAACCGGTTCAGGGTGTCCCCCGCCTACTGCCCGAAGATGGCTGGGATAGGCTCCAGCAACCCCCACTACTACCCTTGTGAGTATAAAGCGGATCAGAAAATGGATGGATGGATGTCGTAACGGCCCTCCAAGGGAAGATGTAACCCCAAAGTGGCCCTTGACAAAAATGAGTTTGACACCCCTTCCCTAATGCTTCTTGTGCAATTTTTTTCACCACCGCAAATTTTTGCTCCTCCCTTGGGTCCCTAACCTCCGCAAATAGTGTTTGCTGCGTGTCTCATTAGTTGCCACTTTTGAATGTTGCCAAACCTCGAAACACCTTCCAACATCTTCCGCACGCACTCCCGGTGACAATAAGTGTGGGATTTCATGTCCAAATCCAACACTTAAAGAGCTTTTAAACACCCGCCCACTAACGCTGCATGAATGAGTACACACCCGCTTAAATACCGTCCATGCACCACCGCGCAAATGTGGTGTAACTCAACAGTGGAAAACAAAATAGACCACACACACACACACACACACACACACACACACACACACACACACACCTCATGATTGTGCACATGTGGCGACACAGTTAAGAGGAAATATAAGGCCATTGTTCATCTTGTGGAATTCCCCCAAATGTGCTCCAGCACAACCACAAAACATGTCGTTCACGCCATCATTGCTCGTGATGTCACGGGAAGCTTCGGCAAATCTCGTTGGACATAAGCTCGGCGAGCTGTCTCACCGTTTAGCTGTTTTTTTTTTTTGTTTTTGTTTTTTTTTTTTTCTTTTATCTCATATGGGTATGAAGAAGATGTTGGAAAAGTTGTAATGAGACCCAAATCACGGAAAATGGAAAATGCGTTGTCCTAGGAAAGGGTCTGTGTGCTTCCAATATAAACAATACACTACAATATGATCAATATCTAATATCAATGTCTTTTATTCAGTATCATACAGCCATGGGGAAAAATGAAGGGACTGCCATGTTTTCTTCAATTTCTTCATTTTCATTTCTGGCTCCACGAAAAAGAGTATCAAGTGACTAATTGACACACCCGCACTAAAAAAACAAACAAACATGAAATACTTGAGTGACGTGAGTAGTCTCGCTTTATTTTAGTTTTGTTAGACCGTATTTTGTGTATTTCTTTCGACTCGTACAAACTCTTAAGACACTTAGAAACTGTGCTATGGGCCATCTTCACTTTCCAGTATTTCCCATGGGAAAATTTCAAATGAAAACAACTTGGAAGTCAACCAGCGTCACGGAACACAAATTACGTTTGACTTTTGCAGCTTCCACTGCATTTATTTCACTTCCCCCACACTTCCCGTGGACACTTTGGCAGGCGTGCATGTGGATAAAAGACTGAAATGGAAGCTTTTTTTTTTTTTTTTTTTTTGCGGCCCTGCTTTTTAAATACACCCGTCATCGCGGTCCGACGTCTCCCGAGAGAGACGGGAAGCGCAGAGAAAGAAGAAAATAAGGGGATGGGTAAAGGATGGCTTCAAATCTCAACATCGCAAGAGAGAAGAAAATGGCCAGCAGAAAAAAATAGAAATTGGATCGGTTAAACTTTTTGGCAATTCTTTTTTTTTTTTTTTTCTAGCATTACAACATAATTAGACCCTCTTCCCCGGATCCAGTAATCAGCAAATCATCAAACGGTAAAGTGAGACGAGGGTGAGAGACAGATGATCCGCCACTGGATGCTCAAAGAGGCTCTGTCCGCAGTGTAATGATCTCCATATGTGACTACCGCACACACACACACACACACACACACACACACACACACACACACACACACACACACACACACACACACACTCAGAGGCCGCAATAGGTGAAAGAAAAACATGTGTTCCATTTTTCCTCGCAGACATTCCAGCAGCTAAAGTGCTTCCTCGCTTACGTTTCCTTTGAAATATGTCAACTTCGACAAATTCTGACACTGTGTGAAAGTAGCGACCCACTCGCTATTTTTCCTCGCCGCATGGAATATTCCCCGTGACGCGTTCCTTCAGCGGCTACGCGTTTACGACCCAACACGTGACATTGATTCGGCGGGCGGTTACGTATAAAATACGGTTTAATTACTTAGCTGACTCTGTGAGTCGGTTTTTGCGTCGGTTTAGCCTTGAGACCTTTGCAGAGTGGCGGGTCGAAAGCCGGCTTTTTCGTGGCTCGCTGTCCCCCCGTGCGTAACGGGAGCGGGAAGTTAACATCCGAGATTTACAGCCCACGTTGTGCCGCCAACCTCTCCGCACATTTGAATTTGCAAAGCCGCAGTGTCTGTGTGAGCATTCACTTTGGCGAGTGAATGAATCAACGTCGTCTAATGTTAGCCACTTTCCATTTGCCAAGAGTAGCAAACGCACGCCGCCACCCGTATAAGGTACCGATGCAAATTTGATTACTTTCGAAGTAATATAGGCGACATGAATGGCGCCTTTGTGTTAAGGAGACTGAGGTTTCGCACCCAAGACTCCCTGCCCACATCAGATTTGTGTCACAAGCAATTGTCGTTGTCATCACTCATCTAATAGAAGCGCAAAGCTGTGTTTGCTGTGCAAATGCACACATTGGAAGCGGGCAAATAAATGCTGATTTTACTGTAGGCCATCCACAAAGGAGCGTGTTTGCTGTTCAAACGCGCACATTGGAAGCGGGCAAATGCTGATTTTACTGTAGGCCATCCACAAAGGAGGTTGGACTTAGGCAACTGGGCTTTTTTTTGTTGTTTTTGTTGAAGATGTTTCCCTTTAATCCACAAGACTTCTTAAGTTCAGAATTTTAGTTGTGGAATCTACCGATCTATGCCTCGGTGAGCGTCTCACGGGTGTCTTCCGTGTTGCCCGGTGGGGTTAGCGCAAGGGTCGACTGCTGAATTTGTTGGCTTCCGGGATAGGATTGGAAGTGATGCATCAGAATGTATCCGTGGAAGGATAGCGTGAGGCCATGCCACGTTTGTCATTGACGTAATTATGATCAGCAAATGTGTTTTCGGGCTTACAAATGTCACGTCTTGGTAAACCAAAAAAAAAAAATATATATATATATGTATATATATATATATGTGTGTGTGTGTGTGTGTGTGTGTGTAGATAGATAGATATAGATATATATGTATCTATAGATATATATATGCTCGAAAAGGGTTTATTCAAAAAAGGAAACAGTCACTGCATTTGCCAAGGTTGTTTGGTCGGCGGTATATTTCCCAATGCTGTGCAAACGCCCAGATCCCAAACCATATCAAATCACGACTTTCAACTTCTCGTGAACAACTGGACAGCTTCTTCCCATGACCCACTCTGGCGCCCAAAGCAGACTTTGACAAAATGAGACTTTGCTTCCTAAGGAATGTTTTCACTGGAGCTACTCCCAGGGCAAGGCACTATATTTAACACTTTGCGTGAACATCTTGCATGTCAGCACCTCTAAAAAAAAAAAAAAAAAAATACTGATCGGGAAGCCCAACTGGGTCGCGGACCTTTCACGGGTCAATTACAGTGACTAATTGCACCCAGGTTGCTTTGCGGCTGACAAAACTTCTGGGATGAGACCATCCCGGCCTGGCTGGGACGACATTTGGCTGACCTTTGGGTGGCGAGGTAAGGAGACGGAGCGATGGAAGGAAAAAAGAAAGAAAGAAAGAAAGAAAGCAGACAGACGGCACATTGCTGCCATTATGCAGAAAGTAAATTTGCCCCCAGGGAGTGTCGAGCACGTCAGAAACACTCACTCCGATCTTTCCCAGTCCACTCGTCAAAACCTGAGCTGCAACACATCAAAATTTGCGCCAGGTACCTGAACTCCCCCACACATAATTCCCAGCTGAATGGTGCAGAGAGCCTGTCAATAACCTCTTCTTGTTTGTCGAGTGAACCCAAGACTGAACTGTACGTTTGCTTTTGCACCTCTCCCCTGAGGTTTACAGAAAAGCCCCTGATGCACTGCCGGTTTGTCTTTTTCATTTGTTGTCTTTCTCTGTGAATGGCACTGACAAAGATGGTGGGAGACGAAGGCTTTGCAGGTAGTGTGGGAGCGGGTTTCAGAGGCAGGAAGCTAAGTATATGTCGGGGGATCCTGATTTCTTGTGGCGCGAATAACAGAGAATGGTCACACAAGAAGCTTTTCCGAGCTTTCGACGTAGAGCTGAAGTGCAATGACGCCCGTGTGTAACGCTAGGCCGAAACACACAAAAAGGTCATATTTTTTCACAAATCTATTCTATTTTTCAGTCCACACATGGAGGTGTTAATTAAGTTTTGTGCGCTCTTTGTCAATGTCTCAACAGCTAAAATTAGCCATAAAAAAAAATAAAAAAATCTACATAACATTGGCTGCTTCGTATTCATAGCCACGGGTCTCCACATTATAACATGGCGTATTTACAAAGAAAGAGGTCACATAGATCGATTTATTAAAAACCTTGACTTCCCTTTCACACTTTTTTCCCCACCAAACAACTCCGAACGCAGCTCGTTACACAGTAGCGTCAGACGGAATGTTCAATGGCCAGACTTTCTGTCCTGTCCGTTGCCAGCAATGGTAGGAGTCGGTCGGCAAACAGAAAAATGGGGGTCGCACTGCAGAGATGGATGTATTTATGGCACTCGTTCCCAATACTCAACATTTTTTTTTTGCTCTCAATAGCTCCTTAAACAGCCGCACAACGTTACGCATACAGACGTCCGCATTTTTCGCTTCAGGTAGCGCGCTCCCCCCTCACATGCGTGCACTATTCTATTGGCGGCATGAAGATCGTGAGTAAAAAGCGCGCCATATTAAAAGCCTAGAAAAATAACGTATATTACCCTGTACAAGTTGTGTTTTTATATTTTTATTTGCGTTAATTGTGCTTGGTTTTACTTTGTTCTCTGCAGGCAGGTTGGCATTGCAAATGAGAATTTGGACTCGATAACCTGGATAAATGAAGGTTAAATAAATGAATACTTTTATATATAAATGACTATTTCACTGTAAACGTACAGAAAAATGTCACGCAGGACATTTTGTATAAGTCACCAGGTAACCTTGATTAAATGTCATCCCATAGACTCCCAATCATGTGGCGGGGAATCTTTTTTTACGAATTCTAACCTTTTGGTTGGGAAGGTGCTTATACCTTTTCCTTGTGTTTGTTACAAGATTATATTGCATGTCGGGGGAGGACAAGAGTCCTCTGCTTTTCGCATTAAATTCATATCCAGCGTGTCGGTGCACTTCTTTGGGGCAAAGTTGGCGCGAAAGTCACCTTCTCACTTTTAATTAGAAAATTTAAAAAAAAAAAGCATCTATTGGCGGGATTCACCAGGTTGCCCTTGTTCCCATTAAAAGTGTTATGACGTTAACATTGTCCGAATAGCATTTTGGCTCGTATTTAATCTGATGATGGCATTGATGCGTCTCGGGAATTTCCCGGCCACTGACAGCTTGTGAGGTACTCGACATAGGAATAGAAAGGAAATATCACAATATTTTCGAGGTATTTTGACAAGGATAGCACTGATGTCATCAGTGTGCGGTCATGGATTTATTGGAGGTAAATCTAGAAAGATGTGTTACAAAGCCTCATTGAATATGATCAACTTTAGTTGTCTATCAAGCTCTAATTTGTCATTTGACAGGTTCATCAATACTGCATCATGAGATATTTGAAACTCATTAATCATAGCTAGATTTAGTTTTTGCATTCATGTTGCCAAAAAATAACAACAACAACCAAAAAAACGAAATTGTGGTCAGCTGGCAACTCCTGACAAAGACAAGTCCGTGGTGTTGATCCAGGGCACAAATGTGCAGCATTTGACACATCAAAGAAGCAACGGCCGCCAGGAAGCTTAATTGTGTTGTCGGAGGCCAACAAGCTCTGAGCTGGATGCTACAACAAGAACATGAAAAGTTTCCCGCAATTCCCTGCGTCTGTGCCTCCCTTCAAAGCATGACGGCACAATGGTTTCGAAAGCAGCTGGCACAACACAAGCGCCGGAGACAATGATCAGTTTTAGTCCTTTTTTTTTTCCTCTCTATTTTGCTATTTTGCTTTATACTACAAGCATGAGAACTAGCACTTAGAGCATGAAAGCCTAACAACCAAAGAGAATTTGTTGTCGGGGGAGGTTTCACTCCAAAGGATTAATTAACACTAAATGGCTGTTTTGGAGATAAGAGAGTGGCTTCTCGCTGAGGCCAAATGAGTCTGAGTTTGATCCAGGATCTCATCCCTCTCATGCTGCCTCTTTTATTGGAGGGGTGTTTACATGGATGGATAAAAAGGATCATCACATGTGCATCATAACCAACAAAGAAAGATATGAAAGAAAGATGATGCACAAACGTCTTGTGGGATGCAATGAAAGATGTGTCACAGATTTTATGCCTTGACAAAGATAAGTTGGAGGACGTACAGGAGAGCGCAGACTATTCAGGCCGTACCGTTGAGGAGGTTAGGTGAGGTGATGTCTTCTTTGCTCATTTCTGCGAACTGTATAGTTCACTAGCAAAGGACTGACGAACCATTGATGTTGCCACGCAAGTAACCGACTAGCCAAACTGAATGACTGACCAACTGACTAGCATACTAACTGTACTTCCGGGCAAACTGGTTGACTGACTTTTGAGTACATTTATGACGAAATAACCAACCAACATAGCTAACTGACCGACTATCTGAATGACTGACTAACCAATCAACTTCCTCATCAGCCGAGGACAACAAACTAACTAACTAACTGACATCCAGCCAGTTAACCAATCAACCAAGTAACCTAGCAACTGACCAATGAATTAGCCAACACGCCGGACTGACTGACTGACCAATTTATATGACAAACTGATGAACCAATAAATTGACTGAGCAATTTATTTAACAACCAACTACTAATAAACAAAGATACTGATAAACGAACCAACCATGCAACTGACCGGCCAAGTACACAACCAACCAACACAACTAAGTCACAATCTAACTGAACCACAAGCGAGCTAGCTAGCTATCTAACTAACTAACTAACTAACTAACTAACTAAAAAGTCACAATCTAACCGAACCACAAGCTAGCGAGCCAGCTAGCTAGCTAAGTAACTACCTAACTAACTAACTAAACAGTGCCAGTCTGATGATAACGTTCTGTATCTCTGTCAGAGAAGTATTGATTTGCCACTACAATATAGTATGTTAACCCTCTCATGAAGCTAAATAAACCACCCGATATGCACATTGCTAGCCAAATTGCCATGGAAACCCATCTGCTTGAGTGTGAGTGACAGCTGTCAGGGGTGACAATTTCATCTGAACGGAAATGTTGGAAGAAGGCCATTTAAAGAAGGAGCCCTAGAATCGGAATGCAGGGCTGGCTGTCGCTGACTGTGAGAAAGTGGAAATGCTAAAAATTCAGCGCGAAACGTGGCCATGCGCGCTTGCAGATGGGTAGATGGGGGCTGAAAGAGGGAACAGACGGATAGCCACACATTAGCCATCATGCTAATGAGTCTCAGTGAAGGCTGTTTCTAATATTTTGAGCCCTTTATCATGTTGGCCTGAAGGTTGTGTCACTAACCAAGCGGCCACAGTGGAGCCCGTGAGGGTCGTGACTCCGGGCTCAGCTCGTGTTTGCTTTAGGGCTCAACAAATCCTTTGGGGGGGGCCTCGCTGGTATGACGGGAATGTTGATAGTTTATGTAGTGCGCGACCCCGAGTGGACTCGAACTCTGTTGTGTTTCTTTTTTAGTTTTGAAACAACAAGATTGAGTTTCACTATCATTTTACGAATGATGGAGTACGTCCTGTCCAGTCTGGGTCCTGTTTACAGAGGCCTGTAACCTGATCGCATTATAAGCTGTCCACTGTAGTAACCGCTGTTCCTGAAAGGGTTAACATTATTCAGTCTGGTAACGGGAAAAACGTAACCTCGTAAATCATGGTACTACATTATCTTCTTTAGGTTGTATGAATGTTTTTGCAGGGGTGCCAAACTCCTTTCCTCAAGGGCCCCTCTACAGCATGTTTTTGATGTCTCCTTCCTACAACATACCTGATTCAAGTAATCGGCTCTTCAGCAATGTCTGAAAAACCTGAACGATCCTGTTCATTTGAATCAGGCGTGTTAGAAGGGTGGAGACATCCAAAACATGCTGGACAGGCGCCCTTGTGGGCCCAGGGTTGGACACCCCCAGTTTAGACAGCCGGCAAGTGGAGCGTTAAAACACATTAAGTGTTATTTTTCTTCATTACAAAACATAGCAAGAAAGTGTGTTTTTTTCTTTTGAGTCAATAAGCAACATGCATTTTCTTTAAACTATCTTCTTTAGAAACTTGGTTCTCGAAATACTATTCTTGTTAACTTGACATATAGTTTACAGTCTGTGGACTGCATAAGGCAATGAAAGCCCCCCGGTGAGCCTCGCTCTGCTTTCCCCGCCAGCTCTCCATTATCAACAATTAGCTGCGGCGGGCATCTGCAGTGGACGTTGATGGCTGAAAGCAGACTGGCGAGTCTTGTAAATGACAACTCCGTGGCTTTTTTTTTTTTTTTTTTTTTGGAGGGGGGGGCGGGGATCTTTACAAGCGCCAAGACGCTTTATCTGCTTTTTAATTTCATGTCGACATGATTTTTGTTTCGTAAACATCCTTAGATGTTTTAAGCGTGCCAAGCTGTAATAATCCCTGCTATGGATGTGTGCTGTAGTGTTAGGCTGCAATTGTGCTGCTCTGACAGGATTGTTTACAATTATCCCATTTTCAGACCGATACATCCTTACTCATTTTTTTTTTTTTTTTTTTAACTCACGGTTCTGAGGTTTAAGGGTTTGAATCTGAGCACCGGCCTTCCCGTGTGGGGTTTGCATATTCTCGTTGCGCGCGCGTGGTTTGGTGTCCATGTACTCTGGCTTCCTCCTATATTCTAAATACATGCATGTTAGGTTATTTGAAGACTCTTAATAGTTTTTAGGCATGAATGGAAGGATGGACAGTTTTTTTTTTTAATCTCAAAAGGGAGTACATTCACCTATGAGAGTAAACTGAGGTTGATTACGCAACATTCCAAGTGGGAGTATCATTTGGTTATCATCATATCTTTTATAAAGTTCGATGGTATCGAGTACCATTTTCTTCTAATTTTGAGAACAGATTACAAAAAGGTTTATTTTGGGGAGTGGGGGTTGGCAGGTGAGAGGTTGGAACGGATTAATTGCATTTCCATTCATTTCAATAGGGAAACAAGATTTTAGTTTGAGGTCAGAACAAATTAAACCACCAGTGTATTAAATAAATATGAAACATATACTTTACTAACGATGTAACTGAACAGAGGTACCTGAAACGTGGGTATCACAAGCAGTTTTGAAAAACAATGATGAAGTCCTGAACCTATGTAAAAAGGTGCAAAATAGCTATAAAGAACATGTAACACTGTTAGTTGCTAGAGGCCCCTATTTGTTCGGTTACTTATGACTTGGATTGCCAGGATTACTATAATCCCCCATTGTGCACTTTTCTGTTCAAACTCTTCAAGGCTATTTGCTGAAACACTCGCCTATTTGCATGTTTGCGCTCTTGCTGAAACGACCTAAGAATCCAAAAAATGCCATCAAAGCCCAGTTGAAATAGGAAACTCGTCTAGTATTTGGTGTCGAGGAAGTACGTTGAAGTAATATATCTCGACCGAGTGACAAGTTTTGTATATTTGGAATGCGCTTGATTTTGCCAGTGTCGATCATGGATGTTATAGTACATGCACATTTCAAGTGCATTTTTACCATTTATTTTAAAGGGTAATGTTTCACACTGACTTTAAAATGATATGTCAAGTTTTTAAGGATCATAGTTTGTGGTATATTTTCAGTTGAAATGATTCAGAAATGATTCTGAACATATTCAGCAGGGGTTCCCATTTACTGTTCGTGGTAGGAATCGCTCCCGGTTAGCGAGGCTTTACTGTACCGCAGTAATCCTCAGCAGGCTTGGCGCATATGGAAATAACAACTCAGGCTGCATCTTCTTCTGTATCTGCACACATCGTTTTACCGAACAGCCCGCTGAGTTACATCGCCGCCCAATCGCTTTTGATTGACGCCTCGCGCCGCAGTGACCCGCAGTGGGTTATTGCTTTGATGGAATAAGTCTATTATGACACAGCATTATCAGTGGTTAACGTGGCGGGGGATCCCAATGCATGTGTGCACACCTACGTGGCCAGATCCCCTGTTTCTCGTAACTGCGTGAACGTGTGTGAAGATTAGATTCAATGAATTCAGGTACGCGAACACATGGAAAAGACGCAGGTGTCGAGGGAACAAGCCGATCTAATCCGCTGCAGACGATGTACTGAGTGAGTGTGAATCCAGTCGACTCGAGGAGGATTTGCATGCGATTCCCGTGAATATCGACCGAGCACGCTCACATCAGCAGGAGCTGAAAAGTCACAAAGCCTCGTTTTCACCAAGCTCAACGATAAAGTTCATTTTGCTACAGTGGTAGAGAACAAGGAAGCTTTTGATTTCATTTTTTTCCCCTCGTCATTCAAGTCAAAGAAAGCACACAATTGCTCTGTTGTTAATCCTTCATCCAAACCGCCAGGCAGAAATGCCGGAATAGAACCCTGCACCTCTGCACTGTGAGGCGGACGTACTAACAAGTTGTCCATCGTGCCGCAACAGCATAAATAGGATTGCCTAGTTTGTATTTATGATCCTGAGATCCCCGAAGGCACCAGTTGAATCTTAAAATGAGGGCCTGGCTGTTGATTGGTGGAGAACCAGGAAGTGAGCAGTGTGAGCTACTGAAACATGTAGCCTTGTTTGGGGGTGGGTACTTTCTATAAAATGTATGCCGTATGAAAGTGAACTGTACCAAAAACAATTAACATTGCTGTACACTTGACGTTAGCATTTTTTTCCAGCCTGTCATTGCAACTCTCGGACAACTGGGATCAAATTGTAAGCTGAAATAGCTTAGAAAAATGAAAATTAAAAACTATATTAATTAAAAAGAAAAATACTTCCTCTAATGTGTGTTTATAGTGTTTCTTTACCAAGTGACATTGCCACCTACTGGCCTGGCATATATCATACAGTCCATGTCAACCCGGATTAGAGTCCCCCCTCGCCCATTGCTTAACTGCACCATCTTGTGCCGTAAATATAAGGAATCGAAGAGCAGATCCACACATTAAAATGCATCGCTGCCTCGAAGAGACAGGGAAGCATTCCAAGTGCGTCGCTCGCACCTTGTTTGAAACGAAATGTTTGCGCGCACACTCACACGCGCACACAAACGAGTCTTCTCCTACTAGTTTATCTTTACACCGACACCTTTGCCATTCACGGCTCACGTCAGCAGCCCGGAGGCGAGTTGGAAACATTTCAGGTCCACTCGGCACCTGCAACACTGCGGATCAGGAATTGTTTGGATTGCGTGGAAGGTCCAGTTTGAAATCAATGGAAAAAAACAACAACACTTGCCCACTAAAGACGACCATCTTGTCATCCATCCATCCAAGTACCATCCATCTCTCATCTATGTATCCAATTATCCATCCATCCAAACCACCTCGCCCTGCACCTGACTGGCAACCAAGTCAGGGTTTAGTCAACCTTTTGCCCAAACTCAGCTGTGATAGACTCCAGAACCCCATGACAGGATGAGTGGCATTGAATGAAGAATCTGTCTTTAGAAATCTGTTTTTGCATCAATTTATCATCCAGTGATCATCAACCCGCCAATCATCCTCCATCCATGGGCCATCTGTCAAGCCATCTGTCTGTCTTCCATCCGTCTAAATTCTATCGTGCTCCTTCGGGTCGCAGGTGAGCTGGACCCGATCCCGTCTGACTTTGGGCGAGAGTCCAGGTCTATTCATGCTCCATACACATCCGACATTCCATGTGCATTTGGACTGGTTGTCAGCCAAGCGTTCGCACTCACAGTCGCATCTCTGGACAGCTGAGTGTCTTCAATGAACCAAACATGCATGGTTTGGGAATGTGGAAAGAATTTGGAGAACTCTGGGAAACGCCACAAGGGAAGGGAGGAGCCCGGATTTGAACCTTGAACCCCAGAACTGTAAAGTGGATGTGCTAACCACTCAGGCACGTGCCACCGCACACGATGTTCAAAACAAAACTCCACCGCGGCTAATCTCAGACAATCAACATCGAAAAGCACAAATAAATTGGACTGAAAATGATGCAGTAGGATGAATCCCTTTTATTATAAACAACAACAAACAAATACAAGTCCAAACAAGGGATTGTGACCAATAAAATGAAAATATCAAAAGTCATTCTGCCAGCCCGACACGCACGTTGGACATCCGGGATGTTCCTGGTGATCTATGAAGCACCATTCGGCCCTGCCGGGATGTGGGCCATAATTCACTCAACTGGATTTAATGTTTTCATGTCAACACCATCCGGTCGCTGCATCCATCACTCAGTGTGTTAGCGTCAAATCAAAAACGTCAGGAATCGCACGCACGGGGGTGGGGCGGGGGGAAGCGTTTTGGGGCTGCGCAGCAATCAGGTCCAGCCAAGCCTCATGTCTGCCTTTGTAATAAACAGAGAGAGCACGGCTGCCTCTGCTCGCAGCTGTGACTTGAAAGCAGGCCAGCCCGCCCGCCAGCCAGCCAGCAGTTCGAGGTGTCAACTGTTAGGACTGAAGGCTCGCCAAAGTCTCTACTAACGCCGCCAACCTGTTGGCGCTACTCGAGGAGGACCGTGACGCGACCCCCACACAGCTGGAACGGCCTGGATCAATTTCACTTTAATGTGCGCACACACACACACACACACACACACACACACACACACACACACACATGCACGGACGCTCTCAAGTGAGTTGTATTTCATCCGTACAACTCTGACTTTTCATCCAAAACACTTGCTGGAGGAAGACAGATGGACTGAGGAGACTGCTGATAAAGGTGTAATACATGGCTATTCAAAGACAGATGGATGGATGGATGTCAGTGGGCGGATGGAATAGATGATGGATAGATACGAGCTGGATGAATGCTTGAATGGAGGGCGAGATGTCACTGGATGGATGGACATTCGATAGCTGGAAGGAAGGAAGGGAATGGCGGAAAGAATTCCAGAAAAAAACAAAAATATTTGAAAAAAAAAATACACGACTGTGTAAATCTGCAGATGTCCAGCTGCAAATATTCAGGGGTTAATTGTAGTTTTAAGTTGTAATATCACCAATCACCACTAGATGAGAGACATGTCATACTTGCGCTGACACTGGGGCTCCTGCTGTCTATACTACAATGTGAGTACGCCTAATTATTATTTTTTTTTTTTTTACGGATTTAGGAATGATGTGCAGAACTAAATTAGTAGGTCAATAATCTTAGAATTTTTTTTTTTTTTTGTTTGTTTTTTGTTTTTTTACTTTATCGTTGGGGTCATCCACTGGATCTTTTATATATGCATTGAAAAATGAACTATTGTAAGGACACGCATTTTGTCCGCATCTAAAATATTTGGATTGATTGGTGGATGGAAAAAAAACGTGATTAAAGACCGACGGACGGATGAGGAACATGGATGGATGGACAGGTGGATGCATGGAGGGAGGGACACACAGATGAATAGATGAAGCAAGGACGATGGGCGGATAGCGGGATGGACAGAACACTTAACGGATGACATTGATAGACTTTTCAAAATAAATGGGTGGTTGGATGTTTAGATGCTTGACGAATGGACTGACTTGCAGGTGGACGGATGGATGGCCAACGGACAATTGCGTCATGGATGGGCAGACTGGTAATGATCAAAAGATAGTGATGCGATAAATGGATGGATGATTGACAGATGAATAGACTGAAATATAACAACGACCAAATGTGGGGATTTTCTCCAATGGCTCCTTCAACTTTTGTGAAACGTCATCCGCGTGCAGGTATTGAGTAATTATCTATTTGGTGGTGGTGATGGAATTTTTTTTGTATTATTATTATTATTATTAATATTATTAATATTATTAAAATCAAGCTTGCTGGTTATCCAAGCTGAGCCTGCGGCATCCTTTTTAAGGAACTTGTTTGCAATTTGTTGCTTTCATCTGTGCTCACTGACTAATAAGATGCTCCAGAAATGTCACTTGCTGTTTATTGCCAATGTTGGCTGGATGGAGATGTCTCTCTCTCTCTCTCTCTCTCTCTCTCTCTCTCTCTCTCTCTCTTTTTCTCTCTCTCTCTCTCTCACACACACACACAGTCTGGTTCATGTTGATAGCAATATCAGCAATTTTTTTTATCATTACTTCCCAAGCAAACAAGCAAAACAAACAGCCTCAGCCATCTTGTTAAAATGTGATTTAAAGTCGTGGGATGCTCCCGGCGTGCTTATTGTCAAGCCTTTAGAAGACAATCCAGTCAGTCTTTGAATACTACCAAGTGCATGAGAAAAGAAAGGAAAAGAAAAAAAAAGTCCTGATGGCGTTCCACTCTTTGTAACTTTTTCCTCACTTTTTTATTTTTATTTTTTAAACCCCTTGGTCTCAAGCGCACGCTGCCTGCCGCTGGTGGGAGAAAAGATGAGCGTATATGGAGAGCGATGGTAATAAAGGTGTCGAAAATGAAAGTCCGCACACACGCGTGCGCGCACACGTTATGCACTCGTAAAGACAGATGGACGGGTGGCCAGATAAAGATGGTGCTATCTGAAATGTAATAAATCTGAAGCAAATGAGTCTGTTCTTCTGGGCGAGGAGCTGCAGGCCATCGTAGCATCCAAGTAATAACTACTCACCCCTCCTCAACACCCCCAGGCTCAAACCGATAAAAGACGGCCCACATTTGAATGCAAAGTTGTGTAAAGGAACAAATGTGTTGAGCCGCCGCAATGGGTCTGGGTCGATGTCGGGATGCGGTCTTGCCTCAAATTTTAAAAACAACCTTCAGTATAATTTCATCACGTTAATTCCGGCTCGAGCAGTTTGCTCCAGAAACAGGCTCTTGTTTAAAAAAAAAAAAAATGTTGGAAGTGCCGTAACGGGTCTGGGCACACATCGGGATCAAAACGACCTTCAGTCAAACTTCGCAATGTTTCACAGATTTATAAAATAATACATTAGAGTATATGGAATGTGCCAGTTATTTTCAAAGCACGTGTTTCTCTCTTGCCAGCCGGCAATTTCTAGCATTTTGACTGATCTTTCAAAATCGTGTTCCGAACCGACCAAAAGAAAGAGTACACTCTCTTCTTTCAGGAGTACAAAAAAAAAAGTTTGCTTCTATTTTTTATGTTCTTTGGTTTAAAAAAACTAAACAAAACAGTAGAACATGAGTTAGTTTTGCCCCAAAAAATGGTTTCTGAAAAAAAACAAAAAAACTAGTTTTTGCTTCTGTGAGAGCTCAAACTACAAAATACTCAAAACAATACAGAGAAATGGATTTTGATGACAAAAATAGCTTTTTCAAAACTTAATTTCTTTTTTTTTTCTCTTCTCAGATACAGTTTTTCCATGTTGACCATTCACTCCATGAGATGAGTCGTCTTTTCTGACGATGGCAACACACACTTTCTACTAAGTACCGCGACACATACACACTTTAGGTTCGTGGCATTAAACGTTTGGATAAATAATTATAAACTGTAAAATACAAACAAAATGGACCATAAAAATAGTGTAATTCGTTTATGTGATGTTGAGCTACTCTCGTCCATTTGCCTGATTTAAAATTTTAATTTTCGGCGGGCTAACTTTTAGCTTTCAAATTGTACTTTATTTAAGAAGGGAAAACTAGCAACTTCACTTCTAAAAGTCGACTGTCAGAATGGATTTTTTTTTTTTCCGTGCAACAGACACATCACTCGAGGAAATATAAACACCTCAGCAGGAGTACATAAAAAACATGTGAACTTGCGCCTCACTGCCTGCGCTCTGTATGCAGGCGAGGCGAAGCGCGGTAGCAAGCCTCATAACGCGGATCTTATTCAGCAGGAAGACTTTTAAAGCTTCTGCAATCACATCTCAAAGGCATATTTCACCTGCTTGCGGAATATGAAACGAGTCCAGGGTGGCGGGGATGGTGAGGATGGGCGCTGCACTGAAGCAAAAAAGTTGAAATGCATCAATTTTCCAAATGGCTCCGGTGCAGATGTGCTCTTCAAGCCGTAAATCTTATGTGCCACGCCTTATCGCAGTAGGTTGATGTTTGTGACGTCTTTTTCAACTCTTTGTACTGCTTTTGGAACAAAATTCTTCTCCTGCTTAGTTTCTCTGTCACCATATTTTGCACAAGTGTAAATATTTTTAGCCATGGTAATTTTTTTCAATGCAATCGATGCCTTGTGTCTAATTTAGCTTCCTAGGCCCATCCCTTCAATACACTTTTTGGGGGGTTAAGTAAATTAAAAAATCCTGAAGTGCATGCTGACCGTGACAGAACTGACCAATCAATCATCACTGCTGTGAGTTGTGACTGACGTAGACCTGCAAATGACTGAATACCAAATGAGATGTTTTTATATTCACAAGTTTAAATACTACATTTTTTTTAACTTTAAAATATACATTTTAAAAATATTGTCTCATGTTCTTTTACTTCAAAAATATTTTTACTGCATTTTCAAATGTATTCTATTTTACATTAAAATACATTTCCTTTTTATAGTTTATCCATTCACCCGACCAAAATTAAAGTTTCAGAATTTTTGATTTATTTATTTATTTATAATTATGTTTAAAATATCACGTCATCTAGTGAATCCGGAAAATTCACCTAGTCGCAGATTAGAAGACCAGGTCTAATATAAAACTACTGCTTTAATCCATCCCATTTTGTGACATCCTGATGCCGAGGAACCATGTTGAAGTGAGGCAAGGTGCTTCATCTCGTCAGCCCACAGCCTTGCCTAAAACACAAAACTTATTTTGTGGCATCTCGAGACAGTTGTAAACCTTTTTAGGTGGTTGTCAATCACACTCAGATTTTTACTATTCATGCAGGTCGGATACTGATCACCTTCAATTTATGGGGCTTCACTAAATACAGTATAGGCCTCGCCGTCGCATTCATGGATCGGTACCTTTCCCCACCCCCATCTGCTAATTAAACTCTTCCACGATTGGCGGAAAAAAAACCCCGCGCATCATATCATCTTAAAGCCGGGTCTTAATGTGCAAGATAGCGGCAGTAATTGGATTTTGATTGGTTGCTAATGAAGATGCACTTTCGGTGGAAGACATGTGACGCAAGTCATCTGCTTTAGCGCAGCACACACCAACACACACGACAGATGAGTGTCTTATGAAGAGGCGCGCAAAAGTAGTCATGTAAACATAAATATCTGGAGCTGTCAATCACACGTGTCTGGAAAATATGCCCCGAATGTCACCTGAATGTTGAAGCGTCATGCACACAGTTCAGTTTCAGTTGGCAACATTACATTTGGTAAACATGTCCATCATGAGAAGGCCCCACAAAAAAAAATCCTCATGATACTATGCCTGAAATGACACTGAAAATTCTTCTGTTTTGATTTAAAGTGGCCATTTTCGGGTAATCTTGGGACATTTTCAGGGGTCCTTAGGAATTAACTAGTCATCCTGTGTAGCCTGTTTCACTTAGCAAACATGGTAGGTGTGTTTATCATTAGTAGATCCACAAAAAAAAGCCTCAAGATGTGTTAGTCTGGCATTTTGGTTTTGAAGTAGCATTCTTTGGTTCAACTTGGCCATATCCAACGGTCCTTAAGAGACAAACTAAAATTTAGCCGCCATAATTCACGTAGGAGAATGGCATTTAGTAAACATGGTATCATGACGAGACCCGCAAAAAAAATCCTCAAGAAACCATGCCCAAAAAGACAAACGTGTTTTTGGTGTTGAAGTGGCCATTTCCTTGGTTCCATCGGAGATTCTTTGAATCTTTTTGAAAATTCAGCCCTCCAGCCTATTTCCCCTAATAGCATATTCTTTAGTAGACATGTCTTTCCTGAGTAGACCCACAAAAAAAAATGTCTCAAGAAACTACGCTATGTCAGAAGAGGAATGTATACATATACAGGAAGTCGTCAGGTTTGAATTGGCCGTTCTAGTGTCTTTTATGGTTCAGAATTGATAATCCAACAGTACACAAAATGACACTAACTCTGTTTTGCTTACTTTGTTGAACTTGCCAGTTTGTTCTATTTTCACCTTTTGTGTCCATTTCATATTTTGTTTCTCTCTCGGGGTGGCGGTGCAGGGCGGGAGGGATTTTAGTGGATTTGCCGTTTGTTTAGTTTTCTTGCTCAGCACTTTGTTGTGACTTCATCATAATTCAGCGCCGAGGGATTTATTTGCGGCGGGTCAAAATAAAAGAAGTAACACAGACTTGAAGTTGGATTGTGATCATCCCTCCCCGAAATGTAATTTATATGTTGATCTCTTTTGAGATGTGCTGCATCTATCATCACAAAAGGCGACTAAATACTAATATTTGTTGCATGGTATACGTGGTTACATATAATGTAATGATATTCAAGTAATGTACGGCATATTGTCCTTTGGTTAATAATCGCTCATGTGTTTCAAGTATTTGCATCAGGCTTATTACACATACACGGCACTTTGCATGTTGTCCCCGTGCACGCGTGGGTTTTCTCTGGGTACTCCGGTTCCCTCCCAAAAACACGCATGGCAGGCTGATTGAACACTCTAAATTGTCCCTAGGTGTGTGTGTGTGAGTGTGTGAGCGTGGATGGTTGTTTGTCTGTGTGTGCCCTGCGATTGGCTGGTAACCGGTTCAGGGTGTTCATTTGACCTTGTAATTAACTGCCTAATCGGTAGGTCAATACAGTTCATTGTATGGTTGTTTATGCCCATTGATCTGTCTACCTGTAATGAAAAATTACAACTTGACTCAACGCGGGCTGCGGTCTGCTGTTTGATGTCAACTGACATCAGTTTTCCAGCTTCGCACTTTTCTATGTTCTTCGGATCACAATGTTTGCAAAGCTATGGGAACATGTTTTGATTGCATGAAGCCTGAGGCAATACTAGTTCTTGGTTTAAAAATACAACATGCAATGTGACATTTTTTTTCTTCTCAGTATGTATGAGTACTTTGTAAGTTGATCAAAGAGGGGAAACTATGTTTTGTGATAAGTTTTTTTCTTTTCCCCCTCGTTGTGTATTTTATGTACAATTGTTGCAATTTTGGGGCTCGTCCCATGAAGGTTTGCCACAGCAAGTTACTCACATGGTTAGCGTGGCCCAGTCTTTAAATAATATTTTAATTGTTGGAGTTGAAACCGTACTTTTACCAGAGTTACTTACTTTACACAAGTATCTGCCTTTCGACTGTTGTCACTTTTGGACAAGAGTCTAATACACCTTCTTCTGCTAACATGCATCATTGTGCTTTAAAAGAGAAACTCATGAATTGCCTGACAGAAAGTATTGGCCTTTCCGCCTTCTCTCACAGAAGAAGTTGTAATCTTTCATCGTAATATCGATCGGCCGGCCGGCAGCTCTGCGGCGCATCATGCAAACGTCGCCACTGACATTGATTTCATGTGTCATCTCACCAGTTGGCGGACACTTTTCTTAAATTACCGCACGTCCCTTAAAAAAAAAAAAAAAATTAAGGCAGGACGAAGAACTCTTTCCCTTCCTGCTAATCCGCTGACACGTTTCATTAAATCAGAGAGTAAATCTTCATTTTCCTCTGTGACTCAAAGTATCGACTAACCTGCACTAAAGTCCTCCATCATGAAGCTCCTTATTGAGCCCATTACACCATCACACCTACACCTACACCTACACATGCGCACACACACACACACACACACACACACACACACACACACACACACACACACACACAGACTGAATAATGTACTAGATCACATCAGAGTGAAGTGACTTATTTTTCACAGCACGCAATTAAAGATGTTTGAATGATGAAGACAAGAAGGGAGTGCGCTCAGTTGCCAACGTGAAAGTGGCTCGTTGACGCATGATTACATGTATTACCTTGAAATGATTGATGTCATATGCTCTGCGCAACACGCTACGGAGTATGTCCTGTCAACTACATGATACACGTTACATATGCAGCATGACAAGTTACAAGCCTGAAGCTGCGTGCAACATGCTAAAGCTATCCAAGCTCCAAGCTGTAAGTTGTGACACGTTTCATGGCTGTGTGATATGTGCTACTGGACGCATGCTAGATGATACGAGCTGCCTGCTGGATGATAAATATTTGTTAAATGTTGCCTGCTGCATGCTGCATTTTAGTTAACCTTATGTGTTATATGATACACGTTACATGCTTCAGGAAACAAGCTACATGCTACGTGACATTAGCCACCAGCGACAAGCTGTGTGCTACATGACGACAGGCTTCAAATGACATGCTACAAGTTATATGCTCCATGAAACAAGCTACGTGACTCGTGAAATACCAAAAAAAAAAAAAAAACCCGATACATGCTACATGACGTAGGTCATGTGATACAAGCTGCAGTGCTGCCTTTAGATATGAGTGACTTTACTTAGGAGTGGCCCGCAAACTTGAGCACACTCTAGTGGCAGTTAACTCAACTCACTGCACAACAAGTAGTAGATTCGCAGATAGCATCAGCAAATATTCTTAAAAAAAAAATTTTTTTCCGACGCTCAGCTGATGCTTACTGTCAAACTTTACAGAAAACAAATACAGTGACATGATGTGCATTTCACACTGGAGCTACCAAGGCAGTCATTTTGACAGTTTTCAAATTTTGTTATGACTCAGTTCTCGTAGTTTCAAAAACCTGGCAGTCCTCGTGTTAAAACAACTACAGTACATTGCCTGCACATCGATAACAATTAGCATCTATGTGGCAGTGTTGCTGTACTCGAAGCTACATATGGAGGTGAATAATATAACAATATTCCCTGGCATACATTCTTTATCCTCTGAGAAGAATGACTAATAATCCTGCAGTAATAAAGCCACATTAGACTGCTAATATAGGTTGCTATCAATAATAGCTTTACTCAAATTGACTACGATTCAATGTAAATCAAACATTCAGTTCTTAAAACACTGTATTTGCTCACAGGAAAACAACATTCGACTACTTCACCACATTCTTTTCCCCCAAGAGGTCCTATGTCGCTATTGAAATTATTTTTGTGCTATTATTTCATGTAAACGCAATATTTATGTCAAAGCACCACTTTTTGCTCACAAAAAGCCAAAGATATGCGACCCAATGGTATTTTGTAGCTTTAAAAGGCCATATTTAGCAGTTGGACAGCTATAAGCTCACAAAAAAAGGCAACATTAGACCGTCAAAATGCATTCCATTTCCCTAAAAGGCCAAATGTTGCCATTAAAATGATTGCTTTGCTTTACGGGGCCACCACTTCCTGTTAGCGCATTGGTCATTTGTCCCAAAATATCTCTCTCCACTCTTTTGGACTCCCTCTGGGCTCTTTTGTCTCCCCACTCTTTCATCACAGAGTGCTTATGAAGGCACAGTGGTTATTATGCAGACGTATCGTTACTCGCACTCTTTGTCCTTATCGAGCCGCCCGGTGTCATTTTCACACCTGCGTTACTCATCCTGATGACAGCTGGCGGATTGGGAAGATGCTTGGATGTGGATTTTTAAAACCAAGTTTCCAGTCGATGTCATCCTGAAGTCTTAACCTTTAAGTTAAAGCAAGTCCTAATTTACTGGGACCCAAATCACCGCAAGTCAATTTGACTCACTTGCTAAATTTCAAACAAGATCCATCAAGTCATTACTTGGGTCAAGCATGACACAAGTCGAATCATCTGATATTGCTCAGTAGTGACTTATTGCGTTAGTTAGCTGTACTGAAGCTGTTTTTTTTTCAGCGTTGTTTTCAGATTTTCGATAATTTAACTGTTTTCTCAAATAAACCGACATGAATTTTTGACCAGCTAGCAGTTAGCTAAACTGTGACACTTGCATATGTGCGGCGCCAGTGTAACTTCCTGGTGGCAGAAAAGTGAGTGCTACCGCCGTCCTTAATCGAAAGGATAACAAAAATTGTGTTTGGGCTTGCGTGGACAGCTTTTGGATTTTTCTCCATTTCCTTCTAAAAGAATAACAGTGAATGAAGTGGAAACTGTGGGTGAGAAGGATAAATTGAGTGCTCGTCAAATATAGCTGCACAGAGTAGATCCCAAAACGTCTTTGCGGTATCATAGACTGAGAAACATGCCTCCATCATTGCGTTGGCCAACTAACCGACTGCAGTGATTCTCAACCAGAGTGCCGTTAGAGGTCTTCGGGTGTGCCGCAGGAAATTAGCCAATGTTAATTATTTTTGACAAAATGGATCATTTTCTCATCAACCAATGTTTTTGTTCATTTATCTATGCCAACCACCTATAGTGACAGACAAAACAATCAAATGCTTTTCTACTAGACGACAGAAGGGACATGATTAACCGGTAGATCTAATTTTGCGAATCATTTTGCTAAGTGTGTGTGCAGAGCGTTATTTTTCCAACGTAAAAAATGTGCCTTGGCTCAGTCAAGATTGGGAAACGCTGAAACTAGGATATCAAAAAACATTGTATAAGTATCTGCTTCCATGTTGGGAGCGGAAGCTACGCGGACACAAAATGTCTGCAGGGCCTGAACTTTTTTTCCCCGCAGTGCAATCAATACACCCGCTGTTTCGAAACACATTCAGCAGGCGCTCTCTTCAGGTTCATTTCATTTTCCATCCAGTTTGCCGCTTCTCTCTTTGAGAGGGATACTTCTCCTTTTTCTCTCTCTATTGCACACACTAATGGACACACACATACCTTGACAGACACATACACGGGGGTGGGGGGTCCGTGCGCACTCAAGGGGCAGGCGCTCGGTGGCCATTCATCCAGGGAGTGAGTTGAGTAATGAGTGGCTTTAGTGGAGGGGACAGCTCACCTTCTTACCAGGCCTTCTCAAGGAGACTTCTGATCATTGTTGTTGTCAACCGCGGCTAAATGCGTTAAGCGTGGCGCGTGGGGGGGCGGGGGGGAATGAGAGGGCGGTGGTGAGTGACGTGCGTAATTTCTCCTACAAGTGATAGGAGAGAAAAAGTAAAGCTTGTTTTTCTTCGTATATGCTAACAACAATTTTTCATTCACGCACGATAGCGGCTGAGTTGAAAGCGCAAGGTGTGGATGGTGACAGAAGCAGCAGAGTGAAAAAAAGAAGAGTTCAAAAAATAGTTTAAAAAGGAGTCGACAAACTGTTTAATAGTCCTCCCTGTTGAGGTTTACTGTCAAACTAAACAAAAAAAATAAAGAATGTACACGATGTATGTCAGACACGCTTACCTTTGCCTTCCGCTAGCTTAACGCGAGCACACAGAAAAAAAGAATGAACACAATGTATATCAGACACGCTTACTTTTGTCTTCCGCTAGCTTAACGCGAGCACACAATGCAATGCAAAAAGCAACAGCTGGGCTCACAAATTGCCTCTCCAGTCGCGTTGTTGTCAGTCTTTACTCAATGGTTATTTGAACACAAATGGTGCATCAACACATGAAGACAGGCAAAAGTATACCCATAGGAATCTATTACTTATACTCTGTGAAAAATGACGAATGTTATTGTAGTTTACTAAGTCACTTTGAGTAGTTGTTTATGTCAGCGTGACTGTTTTATACACACAAACTGCTCAGTTATTTACATCCTGTTCAATTTTTCTCTTTCTATATGTTTGATGCAATACAATATGATGCATCGCGTGCTATTTGCTCAAATAAAACACACATTACATTTGGGGGAATGGGGGGGGCGGGGTTTGCGGCAGGCAGAATGGATTAATGGCATTTCCATTTATGTCAATGGGAGAAAAAAATGATTTGGCATACCTATCTTGTATTTCGGATCTAATATTACTGTATGCCACTGAAACATTACACGCAGTTTAAATATTAAAATCTGTGCTTAAATGTATCCCAAGCACGATACTTAATGATTCGATTAAAATTTCTTATGCATGAGGAGACCATGCATTGATCAGAGGAAAATGAACGAATGACAAGGGGTGGGACAGCATGACAACGGCGTGAGGGTCATGAAAGACAAAGGAAGGATGAAGAGGGGGAGTATGAGCGGACGATGAGGGGCGCCATGAGTGGGTGACAGCATGAAAGGACGACTGACTGGAAGTGGACGATGGCAGCATCGTTAGAAGATCAGGATGAAGACAGCAGGTGGAGGATGGGGGGTTGGCATTTGATGAGAGAACAAGTTGATGGTGAGGGTCGATTAAACAGTGATATGGTGATGAGGAAATTACATTCTCATCAATACACACACACACACACACACACACACACACACGATGAAATGAAAGTTTCTCATAGCAATGTAGTTTGTAATACATATGAACAGGAGATGCAGTGAAGACAACAGAAGTAAACTAGATGCAAAGAGGACGAGCACCAATCGCCTGATCTCCGAAAATCTACTCAACATGATCCCAGCGGACCCATACTATAATTACAGACACACACACACACACACACACACACACACACACACTGTGTTGTGCACACCAACACAATCAGACGCACAGACGCGATGCTGATGATGCGTCGACAAACAAGGGAAAGCAAAACAATCCATAGATAAATATTTGTTTTGACGGCAGGCACAAAGCGAAATGCTAATGAGCGCGCACGCCGCCGAGGATTAAATCTCTGATCAACAACAAGATTGACTGCCGGTGACAAACAAAATCGCATGGAAATGAAGCGGTGGAGGTGTGCGCGTGTGCCAAAGAGGAGAGGTTACGTCTGGGTTAGGAACACATCTCAAACATTTATGCACTCACAGTGGGAATCAAAGCATCCAATCACAAGCAATGCGGCTGATTGGAGGGAACTCACAGGTCGGCTGTAGTTTGTTTTTTTTTTTGTACAATAGAAATCAACACCGCCACTACAAATAATCCACAGAGTCCAAAAAGTCAACTGCATGCTCAGTCGCACAGATACGTGTCACATAATTTTAAGCGTGGTCAAGTGAAAATAAACCAGTCTTGTCAATTTGACACACCTGAGTTTGAACAAGTTTGCCAAGTTTCGGGTTCAGGTTACATTTAGAAGGCTACCAAAAGGGGAGTTCAAGATAAAATTCCTCATTCTTCAAAATGTTGAAATGTAAAACGCTGACGAAAATGGAAAGAGTCGTCATTAAAGCAATTCATGCTCTCTGCGACAAATAGGTGCTTCGTTCATAATCGGTACCAAAACTTAAAATAAAATAAAGGCGATATCAGCACTCAATCGTAATCACTCGAGTACTTGGAAGCTGCAATTTACAAGCAAGGGTATGGAGCCACTTGAAAAAGCAGCTCACATTGAGCGAGTGCTGTGTGTATCACTACATCACAGTGTCTGTTTACACTGCCCCCCCCCCCCCCACACACACACACACACACACACACACACACACACACGACTGTGGTCATCCGGCAGCTTTCAGCGCTTAATCTCATTCATTTATTTCTCATCAGCGAGTGATGGGAAAGTGAAAACATTTGTGTCGCATTACTTCACTTTGCTTCCTGGAAGCTCCATTAAAAAGCGTGCTCGCTCTCTCTCTCTCTCTCTCTCTCGCTCTATCTCACTTTATATATATATATATATATATACATACATACAGTATATGTATATATGTGTGTGCGTGCTGTATCTTTGTATTTATTTTCCTTTTTGTTTTGTTTTTCAGATACCGCTATTTACTCATAAATCTGTGTAATCTGTTGAGACGGTGTGTTGGTGCTCTCAAAGTTCTCTCTCTCTCTCTCTCTCTCTCTCTCTCTCTCTCTCTCTCTCTCTCTCGCTCGCTCCGTTCATTCATCACGCACCAGATTAAGAAAGCGTCCGTGGAGGCTTTGGGAGAACGCCCGCCTGCCAGGACTAAATGAAATTGATATTTTCTGGTGAAGAGATCTTTAATTTAAAAAAAAAAAAAAAAAAAAAAAAAAGTTCAACGCTCGTGCATTAATCACACGCGAGATGTTCGAAAAACCAACATGAACCAAACCAGGACACGACAACAAATGCGTCACACAAGAACGAGAGAGTTAGTCCTCCAAGGAGTACAGCGGAGACATTTTCAATTCAAAACAGAATAATTGTTGCAGTCGTGTAATGGAAGTGTAAATAATCTGCAGACCAGTGAATTTTTCGAATTGGATTTGTCATACGTGGCGGCGCTTTTTCCCGTAGTCAGTTGTTTGCATTTAATTCGATGAATTAGAATACAGTATGTATTTAAACTTTGAACTGGCCTCGAAACCCTAATTTTAAACACCAAACCTTGCTCGGAACCCTCATTTGAAACCATAAACTTGTCTTAAAATCCGAACTTGAAAGTGTCACCCTTTCGGAACCCGAACCTAAAACCCCAGCCCTTTATCAAGCCCCGCTTGTTTGAAACCTAACCCGATTTGAACCTCAAACTCCACGGGATGCTTCAACCCTTGTTTGGAATTCAAATGCTAAGATGCAACCCTAACCCAGTATTTTCAAGCCAAAACCTCAGTGTTTTTTGCAATCAAAAAGTTTCCTCATTTGAAACCCGAACTTTGGCATCCAGCCCACATTTAACTTGAAATTGTAATTTGAAACAAACACCATGTCTTAACCTTCACAGCATGTGTCATTTGTATTATCGTGATGATGACCTAAAGCAGACCTGGGCAACGGCCCCGGAGACACATTCAGCCCATCCAGTCAGTCAGTCAATCAGTCATTCTTTTCGGTCAGTTGGTTTTGTCCGTCAGTACGTCCATCGTTTACGTTTTGTAAAGAACACATCCAAGGACAGTTGCTTTTTTTTGGCTTCTAACAATTCTTCGAAAATATCACCATAGTGAGCGATCGCCCGACTGGCGAACAATTTTTCTGGGTGATTCACATTTTCGTTAAACTATCGGAACGCCTAATGGCCCAAGGGGCGAATGACGAGGACCCTGCATGAACACATATCCGTCTATTTATCTATCTACACACAGACTCATACGGTAGAGGGCTAAACTCATACGGCCGAGGTCTCTCTTAGCCAATGGGATGGCAGGAAGATGCTCGGTAATAGCCAATGGCAGAGCAGCGATAAGTATGTTGCGTTCAGGAAACTCGGAGCTGCGGCTAGCAGCCCAAACTGTATTTTTACCTTTCCTATCTTGAAATTTTTTTGGGAATAAGAAGCAATATTTTCCTGTTGAGGCGTTTCGTAACTTGAACATTTCGTATGAAGAGGTGTTCGTAAGTAGAGGTACCACCGTATCACATGATTCACATGTGAATTGAAAAACAATTAAAGGCAACTCGCCTCACACCTTATCACTTACTCTTCCTGTCCAATCCAATCCGTGACCGTTACATCACGTTATCAACGCCACCCACGCCTCCAGTTTCCTGCAGGTGACTCACATACAGAATTATCCAAAAGGTCAGACAGCGGCACGGATGCATGCCACAACTACACATGAGCTGATAAACAAATTCAGCGTTTTGTTTTGTTTTCCTGCCCTCATCCATCACCTCTGCCCATCATCACCTCATCTTCGAATTGGCTTCCCGGAATCAACGCGCCGTGTTTTCCCGCCGAGGGCAAACGGCTCCGCTTCCCGCAGGCTCTTTAAAGTGAAACGGGATCCCGCTCACGTGCCGTCGGAAAGCTTTCAACTAGCGGGGATGCGAGCTCTGCCAGGTGGATCGGGAAGTTGAGTTTGTGCCGTACCTGTCAGCGCAGTCTGCGAGCGCTGTGTCCTCATCATTTAGTGGGGAGAGGAAGTTTTTGGAGAACTTACTGGTGCTGATTCTGCTTATGTGGCACTACACATAAGCAGAGTGGGTGGCCACTCGCGCAGTCCTGAGCGCACAGTCTGAACACGTCTGGTAAATTGAAGGAAATCTCGCAGTCTGTGAAGGCTGAAATTGTCTCTCGCTTTCAAAAGGGACATTGTACTTGGCGGCCATTTTATTGGAGATAGTTACAAAGAATTACCGTTATAACTTACAGATTTCGTTATTTCCTCAAGGTACGTTATCATGAGGTTCAACTGTACTGCACTTGCTCACAGACTGCGTCTGAAATACCTTGCGGTGATTTTAGGAGCGTTACTTTCATCTTTTGCTCTTATACAAGTTGAAGTTGACATTTTTTTAGCCATGTCAGACGTAACAACCACAGAGTCGACAGTACATACACAAGATCTAAATCCATCCACCTCAATCAGAGATGAAGGTCCAGGTGCCTTCAAGCCCGATGGAGGAAGTCCAGTTTGTAAGACATGATCAAATTTAACATCTTCATGTTCATCTCTCAGGAGAAAAGCAACAGTCTTCAACGAAAACAAAACGTCAAATCGCCAGGAACTCAGTGAAGGTTGAAGCAAAAAAAAAAACAAAACAAAACATTTGAAGTGAAAGATGTTTGAGCAAGCCATGGAGGCCCCAAAGATGCATGGGCTGAAAGTTAGCAGCATCTGACTACTCCTCCGATTAATCTTTAGAGCGGCGGGAGTTTAGACACGGGTCGATTTATTGTTCGGAGTCGGCAGATTTCGGTGAGGTCTCTTAAGTGGAGCTTTAATCACACAAGTCTTTTGGGGACAGCGCCCAAAGAAGGTGATGAATGATAGCATTATGCGGGCGACGCGGCTGATTGGAGGACGCGCCGGTGCTTTAAAATGCAAGAAATCGAAGTAAGCTTTTCTTGAAATCATGGAATGCACTGCAGGAAAACCTGTTGAGGCCACTTGGTTTGGTGTACAATATACCTGTATGCATCAAACTCAATTAGCACATAATTACGAAAAAAATGCAAACTACAAACAATTAACATTTTGTAAAATGAATCCCGGCGGCCCAGTGCGCCAGTGGTTAGCGCGTCGACCTCACAGTGCAGAGGTGCAAGGTTCGATTCTGGCTCTGGCCTTCCTGTGTGGAGTTGGCATATTCTCAGCAGGCCTGCGTGGGTTTTCTCTGGGTAGTCCGGTTTCCTCACACATTCCAAAAACATGCACGGCAGGTTAATGAATGGAACACTCTAAATTGTCCCTTGGTGTGATTTTGAGTGCGGATGTTTGTTCGTCTAAGTGTGCCCTGACATTGATTGGCGACCAGTTTAAGGAGTCCCCCACCTCCAGCTCCCCTGCGACCCTTGTGAGGATACACATTATCGTATGATTATAGTATACAGTACATACATTTCTATTCAACGCTATACAACTGTAATGGAACTGCCATCCGGTATGCTCTGGAAGTTCCCAATGGCTACCATGACCCTGCGCAGCAAATACAATAAGAACAGCAGGGGCCCCAAAACTGAGCCTTGACAACAACCAATGCCGCCGTCACCAACATGACCAAAACCACACCACCAACAACGCACATATTGACAACCCCATCCTAAGTTATTGGTAATATTGCAGATCGCTTTCATAACATTTTTACTACATCACGAACACAACATGACGGTAAAGTTCTGACAAGATTTATTATCGCTATGGATGACAATATTGTGTGTACCTAATGCTGGCGCCACTGTGCTGTGTAACCACCTAGCGGTAGCTGCTAGCAGTCCCAATCGCCTTCTTTGTTGCTTTGCCATATTCCTTTGATGATTTTGAATGATTCAAGGTTAAATTTCGCACGCAGCAGGACACACGCTTCATCGGCACTTGAATGAAGTAGAACATCCATGTCATCACCGAATAAAGAAATTGCAAGTCATTATTGAGTAATACTCATGAACAAACATTTTTTGGGATTTTTCTCTCTTTAATATTCACGTAAAAAAAAAAGTGAGGATTTCATTAACAGGATGAACAGCGGGAGGCTGAATCTCTCATTAGGTATGTGTGTGTGCATGTGTTTGCACGGGTGTGTGAGATAGGTGGAAATTGAAAGTGAGGTTAAACTGCGGCTGTGCTTAATGGCCTGCTTAAAGGCTTTTTTGTAAATGAATCGCCGCGGGTGGCACGGGCTGATGTCACCTGTGCCAGTTGATGAGGGGGAACCAATGTAATGTGACAGGCGGGACGTGAGGGAATACCAACATAGGAAACTGGGGTAATGTCGAGCAAAAATTTGGGATACATGTGCTTGATGGTGGCATGGAACTCAGCTCAACTTCACAACCTGTTTGGTCTGAGGCTTCAAACTTTTTGTTGCCATTCCCAGTTAAAGTTTATTGTCAAACTAAACAAACCCAAATAGGTTTATATGTGTATTTAAAACAACCACATTGCATTTGCTAAATAAAGTCCTTTGAGCCTCATGCTGACAAGCAATACCAAAAGCCATAGACAGACGGGCTACTGAATCACATCCAGTGAGCAATGGTTATTTAAACACAAACAGTGGTGCAAAACATGTAGAAAGACAATGTAACACTCACAGGCATTTTTCAAATTTATTCTTTAGAACGAAAAATACAAATATTGTAGTGTCTTATAAATTCAGTTGTCAAACAATGTGTCTCCGTGATTGTATTGTACTGCCCCCAGGTGGCAAAGGTGCGCACTGCTGAAATAGCAACACAGTAGCCATTAAATTGAGGCAAAAAAAAAATGTCCACATTCAGGTTTGTGTAATGGCCTGTGAAGCATGAGGTGGATGTAAAAAAAAAAAAAAAAAAAAAAAAAAAGTCATTTAATAGATAGATAATAGATTCAACGTAATAAAGAGGTATAACCAGGGAAATGAGACTGACAAAGGCTGTGTGATGTTTGACAGCAACACAGATTAAAAAGAGTTATTATTATTATTATTATGAATAATAATAATAACAATAATAATAATAATAATAATAATATTCTATGACATACTAAAATTATTTTTAGATTTGTAAACAAAAATCATCGTTTTCCCATCCCGGCCACCCACTCGGCCCAAAACAAATCACCCCAAAATCACAAACGTTCTGATCTCGTCATCATATGTTATCCTCGAAGGAAGAAGAAGAAGAAGAAGAAGAAAAAAAAAGTAATAACGACATGCAATTTTCCTGCACTCCACTTTGTGCCATTATGATTTTATTTGAATTTTATAATTGTTTATTTCAGTGAAGGAATGGGTTGAAAAAAAAACCCCAAAAACAAAAAAAAAAGCCCTGTCAATCACGAGTATTGATTCAGCGCATTTATGAGGCAGCTGTGTCAAAGCAGACATCACAATCATTTTAAAATGATAATACACGCCCCGCGGCCAATTGCAATTCATTGTCTCATTATCCGAACCGCCGACATTACCTTTTGTGTTGCTATTGCGGTTTAATCATGTGTCTCATTCGTTTAATGTGAGCCGACTGATGGATTTCTGGGCAAGTTATGCGCCCCTGACGTAGTAACGTGGTCACGTGACATACAGTATATTTGTGCTCGCTGTGCAAGACAAGGTATAAATATAGAAGCGACTCTCATTGATTTTCTATCTGTCGGTCTGGAAAACGGATGACTTGATGGATCGCACCCACAGAGACACGCACGCGCACAATGCGGCATCTAATGGTGGTGTCTGAAAGCCCTCAAGCCGCAGTATCAGATCTGTTGAAAAATGACTTTTTCATTGTTAACGATCGGCAGCTTGACGTATCGAGCTGTCCTTTCATATGCCCGTAAGTCCACTTCATGACCATTGAATCCTATATCCCTCTTTGGTCCGTCAGTGCCGTCACCGGTGTTCTTCCGCAAAGCTCGCCGGACAGGGATCGAGCCCTGCCGCGAACAGCGAAAATAAGCGAGTGACTGACAATCGTCCAAAAAGGTTTGCAATTTATAGATGCCTCAAAGCACTTTTTTTCTGTAGAGGACGCTTTCTGTAATGCTTGGAGATGTCATCAGTAGTCATTGGTGTCAAGGCAGTTTGTGGAAGAGAAACAACTGGACTAACATTGTATGTTGGGGGTGCGGGGGGGGGGGGGGCTAAGTTTAGCCCGGGTTGTCCGTGGAAGGTGTGGAGAGTTTCAAAACAAAATCACTGGTCCATACATCCATCTTCTATCAGTTATCCGGAGTCGGGTCGCAGGGGCAACAGCTTTAGCAGGGAAGCCCAGACGTCCCTCTCCCCAGCCACTTGTTTGTTCTAGCTCTTCTCGGGGGATTCTAAGGCGTTCCCAGGCCAGCTGGAAGACATCGTCTCTCCGGTGTGGCCTGGGTCGTCCCCGGGGCTTCCTGCTGGAGGGAAATGCCCTGAACACCTCCAGGCGTCCAGGAGGCATCCTAATCAGATACCCGTGCCACCTCATCTGGCTCCTCTCGGCATGAAGGAGAAACGGCTCGACTTTGAGCCCCTCCCGGATGACCGAGCTTCTCACCTTATCCCTAAGGGACATGCACGGAACACCTCACCGGCGAGGCGTCCAAGAGGCATCCTAATCAGATGCCTGAGCCACCTCATTTGGCTCCTCTCAACGTGAAGGAGAAGATCGACCGGTAAATTGAGAGCTTCGCCTTTTGGCTCAGCTCCTTCTTCACCACGACAGACCGATACAAAGTCCGCATCACAGCAGACGCTGCACAGACCCGCCTGTCGATCTCCCACTGATCACTGATCGTGATGAGCAGCAGGTGTGTCGCCAAGGCACTGCCCACCAAGTACTGAATCAACAAAAGCAAGGACATGACAAGCTGTTAAACAGCAAAACAAGAAGAAGAAGAAGAAACATGACCAGATGAGCGGCAGCAGCAGCGATTTTGCTGCAATGCAGGTAAAAATCATATTGCTGAATTACCGCACAGTCTTTGCATCTGGAGCATTTCTGAAATGTCAGTGCAATGTTTATATGACATTAGGAGCTTTGCGGGAAACACATTACCTTTAGTTTTTCCATTTTTAAGTAATTTGGAACGATGGCTGTGACAAGACATTTCTGGTTTGAAGTCCAATAACTGTCAGTTCTTTGAAAATAAAGCACCGTTACGTACTTATTTCTTGTCTGTCATGGCTAATCACGGAACATGTTAATTTTCCCTGATAAACAAAGCCTTTCCTTCCAAAACATACTCCATCATAGCAACAAGGTAAATAAAATAACATGTCCAACAAGACATTCCGAACCTCATGCTCAAAAAGTGTCAGCCCCCTCATGCATCGAATGGAGTCAATGAAACATGACATTTGTTTGAGGGGGCGTTAAAAGCAGCAAAGTCAAACAAAATGGAGAGATTGCACCATCCTTGGCTCACGCCGCTGATCTCACCACAATGATTGACGCCCTGATGAAGCCTTGAAAGCGGCTTCAAAAAGCCCTTTGAGCATTTCGATGCACTCGTCTGGGTTTTACTGATGTGGGGGGCATTTAAATTCACATCCCATTCAGTACCAATCTCGAGCGCTTGTGTTCAAGAGGCCTCGCCCTCTGCCAAGCGTTGACATTTCGCCTTTGATTTCCTGCCTCGGCGCTGGAACTTGCTAATCAATGCAGGTTAAAGACATAGTCCGTAGTTTATTCACCGGATCTGTCATGGATATTGTCACATACTTCAGGGTTGCAGAAGGAGGTATGTTCTTGTGACTGAATGTATGCAAGCAATGATAACAGTATTAATCATTGACGATGTCTTACCTGCGGCTGTTTTCTGGGCACTCGCCCCTTTACCATGAGGAAATTATATTCATAGCCATATATAACACATGCAAAGTCAGAAACTGTCATCATGTACCGGAAGGGACAGCCGAGTGTCATCCTTCTTGTGGGTTATGTGTCATTTTGGTCGTCGGTTACTATATGACCTGGGGTATTGCACTTCATTTCGATGGGTTATTATATTGCGTTATGGGTCTATTCTGGGCAGCTCGACATGTTTTGGGTTTAGCATATTCAGGAGTATTCCACTTTAAATCTTACAGTGTAGTCTAAGCTAATTCAGAGCTTGGCTAAGGGTATATTCTGTGCTATTCCCGATGACAGCTGTCCCCAAACCTTTTTGCCCCGTGGACCGGTTTAATGTCAGGCAATATTTTGAGAGATCGGCCTTTATGGTGTGACAGATAAATACAACAAAATAATATGATATGACCTACATGAAAACTGCGGTATTTTCTAAACATAATAATAAACACGAATCATGCCATGAGGAACGTCTGGTCGGTATGGTAACGTTTAAACGTGCCTTCATAATAAGATACACCGCAAATACAAAGTGCATGAAAGATACGACTCATCATTGCATATTATGCAAATGGGCTTGGTGCGTGGGAATCTCCCGTTGAGATAAATCCGTATTTTAAGTAGAACTCCTGATACTGTCTATTAAATGTAGCCTACTTTTTCTTGAAAGTCAGAGACTCCTCTTCTGTCTCCTGGCTGGGCTTTTTCCCCTTCCCGAAGAAACTTTCTAAAAACGTTTATTTTTTTTAACTCATTTGCCAGCTCCTGGGTTTCATTTTAGCGGCAACCTATCATGTGACCGAGAAGCGCGCCTCGACCTGCGTCAAGAGTTACATTCTGTCGACAGATGTAACAGAGAATCCGGTAATTTTTCAAAATAAAACATCTCTCAGTTTCCAAAATAAATATAACGGAAGTAATGTAATTTATTTATTCTTTCCCTGCGCCCCGGGACCAAATGACCCACGTACCGGTCCGCGGCCCGTGGGTTGGGGACCACTGCCCGATGACATCTTCAGGTTAGTGTTGTTTATATTATAGTGTATGCAACTTGAACATCACAGATTGAGGTTTGGAGTATAGGCTGGGTTATACCAGTTAAGCCTTTGACACATCTCAACCGTTGTGTTTTGTTCTGTTTCAAGGTCAGTGCAAGAGTGCGGTCTAGACTACTTCCGTTTCGCACCATGATGTTTATGCATATTCTGAATGTCATTTACAAATCCCAACTCGTCTTGCACACGGTTTGCGCGGCTTTTGTTTGGCCCTGTTTTTTCTCTGACTGTTTCCCCAAGGAGGAACCCATCAACCGACATCCCCGCGCTTTCTCCTGCAGCGAAAATCTCGTCTCACACTCCCAATGAGTCCATTCATTGTTTCCAAACAGAGTGAGAGAAACCTCCAGAGGAAGGCAGATGGAAAGTGACATTTAGGACTGTTTGTGTTTCTCAACGCGTTAGAAAAGGAGAATCAGGGGAAGGCAAAGTCAGACAAAAAAAAAAAGCGGCCGACACACTGAGGCTGCGAGGAGGACAGAAGATCATCAGCTGGTGGAACTGATTCGCTTTGAATGAATGGCTCTATTATTTGGGTCACCACGTTTCTTCATTTTCCTCTCTGACATCCCTTCGTTTTCCCGTCCTCACTTATGTCATTTGTCTGCCTCTGACCATTCACGCCATCGTAAAACAATTTCCTCACAGCGCCTTGTTCCACTGCTCTCTGAAGACGGCAAACATAATCCCATTCTTCCCCGGTTCAGGGCTTATGGAATATGAAAAGGCCCCTCTACGGTTTCATTACCAGCGAGCATGCGGCTTTGAAGCTCCTCACAGGGACAGGAAGCTGGCAAAAATGTAGCTTGAACGAGCTTAGCAGTTTTCTTGTCACAGCTTTGATTAATGTTGGACTTTTACAAAGAATTCAGGCTGTGCGCAGTGTGATGTTCGCGAGGACAGACTCCGACGTCACCCGTGTTTCCACCAAGCTCTCCTGTCCAGTAGGACATTCGGTATACGAAATCCTGATGTCTACTCTCCATGCAGGTAGGCCCCAAGGAATCCGGGTTTGGATCATTGCTGATTTTGAAGGTCGTTGGGGGATACGATGAGAAGTTTCACCCCTAAGAAAGAAGGGACAGGGTTTTGTTTCATCCCTTTGCTTCCAAAGTCATTTTTGTCACTGCACAAAATTCCATTCATTCAAGTAATTTGACAAAGAAAAGATTCAAAACCGTGTCTGTATAACTTATTAATCCATGTTCTATTCCCAAAAAATCCACAAGAACTTTTCATCAATGTAGGATGTATGTTCAAAACATTCACGAAATCAAAGGATTCATGTCCCCTGCCCCAACTCCACCAAAAATTGAGATACCTGTCGTGTGACGGTAGTGGATCCCACAAAAGCGGGAGAACCAGGGACTACTGAACAAAATGTTGCAGGGGTACACCGGAAAAACTAAATCCAAAACACAGAGACCTGAAAAAAACCCAGAACCCATTCTGAGTCAGATATCGGACACGATGTGAAATGAAGCCATCAAAACTGCTGTGGCAAATGGAGGTGGGATTAAAATACTTCAAAAGAAAACAAGAGTACAGGCACGATGGTGAGCTGTGCGTGTAAATTGTTTTATTTGTCGAATCGGTGGATAGCCGCGAAACCCCACTCATTCCTACCACCGCTGTGCTCGATACCCCACTAGAAGGTTTACAAAATGACATCAGGATACCTTTTGATATAAATGCAAGAACCCATCCAATCCACAAAACCTGCTGTTACTTTGAAGACAAGTTCAGTGAAGGCATCGCTGTAGGAACACCTAATTGCGCCGTGCGAGATCTCCCATAGCGTTGATTCTTCTGTTTCTGAAAGCTAAACAAGCGTATCGGGCCATTATCTCTTTCTCCTCTGCTCATACATCGCCGGGAACCTTTTATCTGCTCGGCCGGCCCGGCGCTCTACAGCTCGACTTCCTGCGCCACAATGTATTTGTTTCACCTCTTTTTCTCGCTCCTCTGGCAGAATGTCAAGAGTGCTCAGGACATGGTGTCAAGAAGGACTCAATTCTTGATTTGCCCTTTTCTCATTTCAGACAGAACTGTGTGTGTGTGTGTGTGTGTGTGTGTGTGTGTGTGTGTGTGTGTGTGTGTGTGTTTTTTTGTAATTCTCAAGGTAAATTGTGGTGTCGCTGAGCTCAAGAGGGTATTCTGGGTGGAATGCTGTTTAATGTCAGTTAAGGTCACGAAATGATGATGAATATGATTTAGTTCCATGAACCGTCAACGTCGTTGCGTTTCCACACACAAATAAAAATGTGCCGAAAGAGTTTTTCCTGAGATAGTTTTCGACAAGATATTCATTCATTCGTTTTCCGATCCGCTTATCCTCACAAGGGTCGCGTGGGGTGCTGGAGCTGATCCCAGTTGTCTTCGGGCAGTACGCAGGGGACACCCTGAACCGGTTGCCAGTCAATCGCAGGGCACACAGAGACGAACCACCATCCGCGCTCACACTCACACCAAGGGACAATTTCGAGTGTTCAGTCAGTCTGCCATGCATGTTTTTGGAATGTGGGAGGAAATCGGAGTACCCGGACAAAACCCACACATGCACAGGGAGAACATGCAAACGCCACACAGGGAGGCCGGAGCTGGAATTGAACCCGGTACCTCTGCAATGACATGCCTCTAGTGGTCGGATGTTGCACTGCGCTCACCGGTGGCATTGAGAAAAGTTCCGCTGAAACATTGCACTAATACACTAATCCTTCCCATTTAGACACACTTTAAATAAACTGTGAAAGTTACTAAATGAGATCAGTGTGTGTGCGCACGTGGGAGCGCCTGTGTGTGTGTGAGTGCATGGTGTGCATGGCTGACCTCCGAGGTTAATCCCAAATCTTTACCGTGAAGAAACGCGATACGCGCAAATGGAAGACAACACACACGCACACACGCACAAGCGCACACACACAATCGCACACGTTCCGTAGCGCTGTCCTATCCCAATGGTGTTAGCGATATTTTTAGCTTTTCGTCGAGCGTGCGCCAAACAAAGAACATCTTTCACGGATTTCACTCGGGCCTCCAATTTTTCCCTCTCCTTTTTTTTCTTCCCCACCATGCCTTTCTTTGCCATTCTTTCTATATTCCGTATCACTTTTCCCCTAATCCATCCAGTCCCTCGCATCCCTCAAGGCCTGACGGTACCTCAAAAAAAAGTCCCACCCCTCCTCCCCCCTTCCTGTCTAGGCTTCCAGTCACAATCTTGCCTCTCCTCCTAAATAAACAGCGTTCACACAGCTGGTGATCAGCATTAAATTCCCTCCTCGGATTTGTCGGCATTCCTTACCTCCCTCCAAAAAGTCGCTCTGGCTCAAGTCGACACTTGGCGCCTCCGAAGACGACGTTTCATTGATCATTTATCGACGCGGTGTTAAATAACATTGCCACCAATCTGCTGTGACTTGATGTTGCCTGCCAGCAGTATTTATTTTCCTTTAAACATCACTTACTTTGCCAGTGAGTGCAGGGAGGACACATGCAGCCATAAAATTGTGCAAGTCTGCAGGGGGGGAAAAAGTGTTTATTTCCCCCCCGTGCATTTTTTTTTTCCCTAACACAGAGTTGTGTATTTAAAACGAAACCACTCGGATAGAACTGCAATCAATAAACTAAAGCAAACGTTTCTTTACAGCGTTGGCAGTCAGAAACAAACATCGCCACATGACAGCCAAATAAAAACCAACAGCTGTCGCTACCAATAATAGCCGGAAACAAGAAAATGTCGTCCGCGGCAGTCACAAACAAACAAATGACAGTTTTTGCAAACAGTCAAAAACAATGTTTGACAACAGTCCGAAACAATTTTACCCAACAGTCAGAAACGTTGGCCCATCAGTAAGACACAAAGTCTTTGTCAACAGTCACAAACAAACAGCAGTCAGAAAACCTGCATTCACAGTTAGGTGGGGGTGGGGGGACAAAACACCTGTCCGTGCCAAAAATCAAAGAAAAACACAACAGTCACAAATAAACTGGACAGCCACAAACAGGCACAAACAGTCGTCTTCAAATGTAAGCCTCGACACAGATCACAATCTTCACCAACAGCCGTCGTTGCCCACATTCCAACAATCATGACAGAGTTCGGTACAAATCGCAACCGTCAGTAACCATTGCCAGTCTTTGCCGACAGTAACAAACAACAGCCATCCATTCATCCATCCATTTTCTGAACCGCTTCATCCTCACAATGGGCATGCTGGGGCCTATCCCATCTGTCTTCGGGCAGTAGGCAGGGGCCACACTGAAACAGTTGCCAGCCAATTGCAGGGCACTCACAGACGTACAACCATCCATGCTCACACTCACACCTAGGGACAATTTAGAGTGTTTGATCAGCCTGCCATGCATGTTTTTGGAATGTGGGAGGAAACCGGAGTACCCGGAGAAAAGCCACACAGGCATGGGGAAAACATGCTAACTCCACACAGGAAGGCCGGAGCTTGAATCGAACCCGATACATGTGCACTGTGAGGTCGAGGCGCTAACCACTGGATCACCGGGCCACCTCTTCACTAACAGTCAGCAACATATGTCAGTCTTTTTTTACCAGCCTTCGCCGAAAGTCAGAAACAAACAAAACGCCAGTCTCGCACCAGCTTTCAGAGACAGATGCAAGTCTTTCACCAACAGTCAGAAATAAGCCACCACCGTGGAGCGAGAGAGAGGGAACTACATTTTCGGGGCATCTTTACTTTCCAGTCGAACACACCAGAGGTTGTTTCATCCTGAACTCAGCCAACATCGATGGGAAAAAAAATCTGTCTCTAAAATTGCACATCACTTTTCCAATGAGGAAAAACTGTCTTGAAATCGCAGCAGATTCCCACCAGTGTCCTGGAACTGATTATGTTCTACCTTGGCGGTTCGAGAGTATTTTCTTAAGTTTCTTGTCCAACGGCCAACATATGGAGACCTAAAGTTTTGAAAGTACAGGCATATCCGCAAAAATCACACGGAGTAAGCCAACTTTAATCAGGCCACGTCAGTGTGTGTGTGTGTGTGTGTGTGTGTGTGCGCGTGCGTTTGGTGTGTGGCATGGTGTGTGTGCGTGTGTGTTCACCCTTACTTTGTTTCAAACCGGGGGAAACCTGAGAGGCGCAAAGAGAACTTCTTCCTCTGCGTCTCGGGCCACCCTTTTCTGTACCGAGTGGAGTCATTTATCTTTATCAGGACTCGTCTACCCATGTGGTTTGAAAGTGTTTCGGCCACGAGATCGAGTTTGGCCCACGGGGGATTGAAAATCATTTTTTTTAAAAAAAGGATTAAGTGCGAGCTAACGGACTTTGAAGTCTGTTGCGTTTTCAAGTTAACCTGCTAAATAAAAGAATAGATGCACGGCTTTTTGGTCAATATTCATCATCTTTTTCTCTATTGCAATTCAAAATTGGTAAGGTTATACTGTATTTTCCGCACTATAAGGCGCAGCTAAAAGCATTAAATTTCCTCAAAAGCCGAGAATTCGCCTTCTAACCCGATGCACCTTATATATGGATCAATATTCTGATTTCTTAGATGTAGTATTTTAAATGTTCTGTAAAGCGCTTCGTTACGGCCGCAGCGGTTGTGAAGGCTCTGTATAAAAAAAGCTGCATTGTATTGTATTGTATTCCCTTTAGCATAGCTCCATCTAGTGGATGCTTAACGTAACCTCAGCCACTGTTGCAGCTTCTCTTCTATGCACCTATCATGCGGTTCTCTCTATCTATGAAAGCAGTTTTCAAATAGGCCATTCATTGAAGGTGTGCTTTATACTCCGAAGCGCCTTATAGTGTGGAAAATATGGTAATTCTCCGATCAATATGGTGACTGCTCTATACCTGAGAACATTTGCTTAACCAATGTTTGGAACCTTAACATTGGATTGAAATCCTCATTTGGAAGCCAAGCAATGAACAATTCTCAGACTTCCGCTAAGCCATGAAAACTGACAAAAAATGTGCATTAAAAAAAAAAAAGTGCTGGTTTCTCATTGTATTTGTCTGTATTTGTCTTGAATGTACTCAACGTTCACTTTGACTTTGTGCCTCCTATTAAATTAATGAAAACCTCTGAGGGGAAGAACAAAAAAAAAAAACGGCGCGTGTGTGTGCGAGAACACATCCTAATGAAAGCAAAACAAACTCCGCATTCTACTTTCATTTTTAATCAGCTGGCATAAAGGAATCATCTCTGGGTGGCGTCGAGTAATGAATCAATGTGGATTTTTCATTACTTAATGTGCGCGTGTGTACATTACTAACTCCCCCACCCCCCTTCCCCCCACGCTCCACAAAGCATCTTTATTTTGTGTGTGTGTGGGTGCATGCGTGCGCTTTCAATGGTTGTGCATCTGTGTATCATGGCAGCTTTTATGCGCCGGCGACTGCGTCCTAAATTATTTCCCAGATGTGATGAATGCATTTTTGTCACATATTTCCCAGCAGGCCTTGACAAAAAGGAAGGAGGTTTTGTTTGCCGCGTTCAGGAGTCAACAGCGTGACTGGTGCATGCTGGGATATGAATGGATGTCGTTCGGCTTGTTGTTGTTGCCGTGGCTCATGTTGTGTAATCGCTCAGCTCGGGCCCAAGAAGGCTTTGTCACGTCGCAAACAGAAAAGCTGGAGTCCGTCGCCTGACTCAATCAACAAGTCAAGCGCTACCAAATTGAACAATCGAAAACAAAGACCCTTATTTGAAACCCGAACACTGGCTTGACACCTTATTCTATAAACCTGACTCAAAATGGTTACTTGAACCATGTATCCGTATTAAAAAGTTGTTGAAACCCTAATTTGAAGCCTAACCATTTTTTTGAAAACTATAATTTAGGCTTTAAATCCTAATTTGAATCCCTACCCCTGTCTTGAAACCCTAATTTGAAACTCCACACCCGGCTTCAAAAGTTTGAAACAATAAGCCTTGCGACCATACTCTAAATTTAAGTTTGAAAGCCCATAAACTTTGCTTGAAACCCTACCTCTTACTTCAAACCTTCACGTTGATTTAAAATCCGAATTTAACACCCTAATCCAAGCTCAAAACCCCATGCAGGTAGTGTCTGTTCATGTTGCTGCCAGTCAGCCACATTAAAAAGCATGAAATGCTCAAGATGAGTTATCGGGAGGCCAATTAACAAACATTTGACACGCCTCAGACGTTCACATTTCATTTCAAGACTGTTAGGAAGCGTTAATTACTCCAGACGTGCCTTTTGAACCGTAATTTTTTTATTTAGTTTAATACAGTCATGTAATAATTTATGCTTACTTTTACCCTTGAATTTGGCAAATTCCGATGTATAAATATAATATCAATATTTATTGATTTCTCATTAATTGATTAACTGATATTATGGAAATAAAATGATGGATTTATTCATCAAGTCACCATTTATACAAATACATTTTGAAATAAATTGGTGGATTAAATATAGTTAATCATGCATATTGCAAAAACTACAAATAATTCTAAACTAGAATAATTTGTTCTAAAAAGGAAATAAAAACATATGGTTGTTTTTATTTTTAAAATAAACTATCTTAGACAAAATATTTTTAAAACAAACAAAAAAAACTTGTATGTATTTGTTTTATTGTTTGACATCCACGTTGAATTATGTATGTCTAATAATGTATGTCGCCAGTTTATTTGTACCCCATCTATGTTTGACCCGGCCCATCTGCCCATTTTAAAAATCAACTTGTGGCCCTTGAGCACCCCTGGCCTAGAGTGTTCAGAAAACCTGAATCAAAAATCAAACAGAGTAACATCGACTGACGCACAGTGTCGAGCAAAAACGGTACGTGTGTAGGGGAGAAAGAAGGAGGACAACATCCAAGAGGCGCTGTTAAGAAAATGGCCGGAGTGTAACGGCTAATGATTCCGCTCTAAAGGTCAACTTCTGAAGTGTTTTCTCCATGAAAAACAGCCGGGTGACGACGGACGGCCGTTCTTTCTCTCTTTCTCTTTCTCCCGTTCTGCTCTCCAAGGGCGGACGATGAGTAAACTTTTAATAAATGGCTTATGACAGCACTTTGCTGAAACATTGGATCAGCAAACGCGATTTGTTGTGAGGCAAAATGCTTTCTCCTCGCCGTTCAACCTGTGTGCTGGGCCGCCGCTGGGATCAGTTTTAGCAGGAAAATATCGAATCAACATGTATAGATTAACTCTTAACACATTTGCTGTCGGTTGTTTTCAAAGACGAGTTCCCCATGTTGCCAGTTGCTGTTGTAATATAATCACCACACCGACCAAAAGAAGCGAACACTCTCTTCTTTATCCCCACCGCAAAAATGTTTTTCTACCTTTTTTCTGTTGATGAACAATCAGCAGTTGGACTTGGATTGGTTTCACCAAAAACACTGCTCTCTGACCTAAAAGAAAAAAAAATATCTTTTTGTAAAACAAGCAGAAAAATGATACTCATTTTGAAGCCTTACGCAGTCATCAAACCGCTTTTTGAAAACTACTATAAGCTGTGTTGCAACCCTTAATGTGAAACAGTAACCCTTCTTTGAAACTGTAAACTGTGGTTTGAAACCCTGATTTGTAGCCCTAATTTGAAATCCTAACCCCTGTTTTAAAAGCTAACTCTATCACGAAAAACCCAATTCTATTTTGTAAAACCTAGTTTGAAACCATAACCCTGATGAGACCCTTTAAAAGTAAATGGCTACCTTTATTTGTGGTAAGATTAGCATATTAACACTAGCCTTTAATATTGGATAATGTTAATAAAGGCGGGCCATTTATGTCATATATTTCATACCGGTGTCTATGTAGAAAACTAGTCTTTGCTTGCTCACTTTGAACAATCGTCATTTGTAATCGAAGTATGCTAATGCTAAATAGATTCGTTGCTCGTTAGTTCATCCTTGCTAGCCAACCGTGATGTTTTGATCACAATCATTATGGCGAAGAAAGTAACTGTTTTGGTAACGCAACTTTATTGAGTAGTAGCCTCTCATTTTAAAAATGTTTTGCTGTTAAAAAAGAGGAAACATGACGTGTTAGCTGGGGTTAGCATAGCTTCTCTTCTCATGAAGCCTTATAAAAATCCATCATCTCTCCCGCTTTCAGAACTCTTGGTGAATTGTAAAGGCTGGCGTGATAAGATGAACCATTATTGCAGAGAAGTGGTGAGAAACGGCAGCTATTTTTTTACTCTTTTGACACTCTCCTCACGCTCATTAGTGGAAAGACAGTGGCAGATTGATTGACTCAGTCGGGGAGGAGACAGGCCGCCAGTTGGTATCACTCTACAAAGATTCCCTGGCATGAAACAAATATGTTACCCAGATGTCTTTGGACACGTTGCTGTCAGTGTGCAGTAATCTCCAACCAAGCCAATAACAAATTTTGAAAAATTTGTTCAACTATTGCTCAGGAGCATGTTAGCATGCGAAGAAGGTACCTAGCGAGTGGCTAACACCGAGTCATCTAGAGTATTTGAGTAACAGGAGACAGTTGAACGTGGCGTGTTTTCGGCGCATTTAGCAGACAGGGTCTGAAAATTGCGAGGATGTGTCAATTCACCATTTTGAAGCCTGATTTCCTACATTTGGCCATTAAAAAAAAAAATTATAATTTAGATTTGTCAGACACAGACATACACACACACACACACACACACGCACACACACACACACACACACACACACACACACACACACACACACACACACACACACACACAACTAGCACATGCACTCTGCAGAAAATGACATGGCATTGCGTTTTTATACAGCAGCGTATCAATGACTTTCCACTAACAGAGCCAAGATGCCAAATCCATTGTCACCACCACATCTTCCCATGAAACGTCTGAGCAGAGGACTCAACGTGACAATGTAGATGGAGAGGCGGCGGAGTAATGATGCACACAAGACGAATGAAGGCTTGCGTCCTGCTGTTTGTTGTCTCTTTGGGGAAAAAAAGGCCACTGTCGTTTTGTAAAAGAAGACAGACGAGGCATTAAATGTCTTTACCAAGCGGGTAAACAAAGAAAATGGAGGGAGTGGACAAGGCACGAAACTATTTTTTTTTTTTTAAATCTCGTTGTACACATGGTCTTTCAGATTGTGAGAATAATGATAGCATAAAAGCACGGACTAAAGTGTTTGGAAAAAGAAATACACACATTTTTTTTTCAGATGCAGAGAATAAAGAAAGCATAAAAGTGAGCGAATAAAAGACAACATTATCGAGGCTATTTATTTCCATCATATAGAATAGCTAAATAATCTATCCATCCATCCATTATCTGAACAGCTCATCCTCACGAGGGTCGCGAGCGAGCTGGAGCCTATCCCAGCTGTCTTCGGGCAGCAGGCGGGGTACACCCTGAACTGGTCGCCAGCTAATCGCAGGGCACGCATCGACAAACAACCATTCACACTCATTTTTTTATCTAGAACATAAAGAAAACATTTGGATGTTTTTTGGACACTTTTATTTTTTTTGGAACTCCCAAATTGTATTTTGTGGCCGTGTTGACAGTATGTGAGAAGAAACATTCAGTCGGTTGAAGTCCTTCACTAACGCTAATAAATAATGGCATTGTGGTTTTAATATTTTTTTGGGATGCATGTAAATTTTGGCAGTGATGACAAGCAGCATTGACAGGACATGAGGAAGATTATAGCTTTGCATATCTGTTTTTCATCAGGCACCAACAATATTGCTATTTGGTTCGAGCATGGGCTAATCAGTCGAATACTAAATTTGACAAATATGCATAGCTGCAGCCCTAGAGTGAAGGTTTATATTCATAAACCTATCATTGAATAATGACAAAAAAAACTGTCCCCAGGAGGTTAATCTGTGGGGTTTGCTTCATTTTCAAAATTGTAAGGCTATTTCATTCTGCTGTTTCGGGATGATTATCAGTGGTCCACCTTTCATCAGAGTCAAAGAATTAAAAGAAATCCACTTTCCATTCTTGTAACAAAATCCAATTTCAACAGTATTATTACTACCAATTTCACTGTTTACTGGGTAGTGAGTCGAAATCCATAAAGCGGTGAAAATGAAAATGACGCCCGGGTATTGAAGTGGCAAGCAGGTCATTCCCAATGCTGGTGCACTTAAATGCAGTTTACCTTCCAAGAGGCTTCTCGTGGGAACAAAAGCAAAGTGGCATTTTGGCTGCTTCAAGTGAAGACTGAAGGTTGAATTAATCTTTATTTTTATAATTGTCTTCTGCTGCAGAATTTTTTTCACAGCTCTGGATGGAGCTGTCAGAAAAGAAAACTGAGTCGCTAAAAGGCAGAATCCACTGGGAAGCTGAAATGTTTGTTGAAAAAAAAAATGTTCATTTTGTCTGGAATTTGTTGCTCTGCTGACGAGAGACTTTTTTCCAAAAATTGCTCAGGTAGACTTTCCTAACAATTGTTTGATCCTCCGGTCCTTTGTTCTCGATTCATCAATGTTGTTATTGTAGCTTTATCCAGAAAGTGGCAAGTGACTTTCATCAGACTTCCTATTAGTTGAAAATGACTTCCAATGTGTATCATACCGGTTTTGCTCTGTCATTGTTGAGCCAGTTGAAAAGAGTTGAGGAGCTTCATTGTAGCATCTATGGTCACTTAAATCCCAATTTTGCGGGGATTTTAAGTGAATTTCTTGTTCAATGAAACATCTGTGTCTTATTCCTTCATTGTGGCCATCTAACACTATACCAGATTTTTGCCCATATCTCAGGACAAAAAGAAAATGAATCGCACTACTTTATTGGTTATATTTGTTTCCTTTATTCTTAATGGGTTGTTTCATGGTTCTTTCGGCTAATAAGCTATTAGCTAGCTACTAGCTAGCTTATTACTGGAGCTACAAGCTAAGATGTGGAAGTTAGCTACTCTCTCTGCTTCACATGAATTTTATTAGCTGATAACTTTTGTTTCAAGTGTGTGGTGAGTCCTGAAATTCTCATTTTTGCACTTCCAGTAGCTAGCAGCCAACACCACTTCCGATTGTCAACGGAAACGTGTCAAAACAAGCCGTAGTGGTCTAGCTGCTAGCATTTGACAACACCTCCAGTGCCCCTCATTTTACTGCCTTATTTCTTTTTTTACTGATGTGAATAAATCAAGTTTTCTGGATCCGTGTAAAGTGGAGGAACAAGCCAGGGTAGGAAGACGAAGCAGATGAATAAGAGGAGTAAAAAGAAGCCAGTTGTCGGCATTGGGGAGGTGGTTGGTGTTCGCAACACGGCCTGCCTGCTAATGACGTTGGTTTGTACACCTTAGGGCTTGCTATAACTAACTGCTATCCTCATCTCATGTACACACACAAACACACACACACACACACACACACACACACACACACACACACACACACACACGTGTTTTAATCCTGACTGGAGTTAAATGGTGCCTCTTCATTATGGCTTCATAAATACTCGGCATTAGGCTGTTGACTGCGGGCCACTTTTTAATGCCGTTTTCCCGCCAGCCTGCATACCTCTGATATACAGCTCCCTGTGATCTGTGCACATGGCCGATACAAGAGGCCCCATTTTGTCGCTGCTGTTGCATTCATATCCAAAATGTACTTTAGGATTTGGGACAGCTTATATACACGATTACACGGCGCAATGCGCCGGTTTGTTTCAGCACTTTCCAGCAAACTTCCCGGTTGTCGTCGCTGGAAGGAAACTGATGACAAGACACAAATGTTCTAAGCTGGATTTACACTGCAGGTGCAAGTTCTCAATCACGTTTTAATACCCTTTTTCCAATTTTTTTATTTTTTTTGTCTATTTCCAGGTATACATTTCAAATGCCATATCTGATAAGGTTGAGATAGTGAGTGAAACAAATCACCTGAGTCTGCCGTGTTTCCAGTGAGTATGCCAACCTGAGTCAGTGTTTCTGTTGAGTCCCCTAGAGGTCATCTGAAGCAATATCCTCAGAAACTGCGTTGTTTCGGTGAGTCAGCGAACTCAAGTCCATCCCCCAATTCAACTTACTTTGTAACAGCCAACCAGAGCATTCATATGGTCTGGTTTTGAAATAATTTGGACTAGTGATTCTGTCCAAAGATTTGAATCATTAAAAAAAAAAAAAAAAAACACACACACACACAGCTTGAATGATCACGAAATTGTATTGTCCGAGATCACGATTTTGGCCCCAAAACGAAAAATCGTTCAGCCCGACCGAATGGTTTATCACGCAGAAACTGACAAGAAACTCTCGTACGCTTACATTTGAAATGACTTCAGATACAGCCACTTGTGTCTACCGATGACCGTCACCTTGACACACATACACAGTACACATGCCTACGATAAGACGACACGCCGTGTTAACACGTATATTGTAAAAAAACAAAGCGCTTATCTGGAGCCTCTTCTTCTTCTTCTTCTTCTACCGTGAAGGTCACCGCTGCTATTACGAGGGTCCGAGTACACTGCACGTTTTTATCTCATTTGATAAAGATGAGAGGTTTGTGTACACTCGACTGTCCTCGCGCTGGCGCATCTTGAAAGGTGCTCACACACACACACACACGCACACACACACACACACACACACACACACACACACACACACACACACACACACTGACTGTGAAAATGGCATGCTTTATTCATGTGCTCTTTAACATGGATGAAGTGGATGACGCAGCGGGGGAAGAGGAGGAAAAGAAAAGGCGTCAAATACTAAAGCAATGTCAAGAACAGTCGGGGAGGACGAGGAGTTGGAAGGAAGAGGGGTGGTGAGAGTGAGTGAGACGTTGATGCTTTTCAGGCCGTCATGTGCTGAGCAGCAAAGAAACAAAGTGGGTGGTGGTGTAAAAAAAAAAAAAAAAAACAAACAACAACAACACCTGTGAAGGCGTGTTGTCTCTATGAAATGACATAAACCATAATTTAGTTGCGTTTATTTTTTCTTTTACTCATGTACCATCAAGTGTTTGAATAGATAATTGGATAAATAAAAAAGAAATGAATGGAAAATAGTCCTCATTTTTCATTTTAATAAATCAATGTCTTGTTTGCATGTAAAAATATTTTCTTTTGAATGAAATGACAATCACGCAACAAATATTCAATCAATCAAATAATCGTTTCAAAAACGGGGATGAATTGTAAGACACTGTATTAATATTTATATATTTCAAAAACATTTCAGAAAAGAAATGGCTTCAGTAAATTTTCATAGTTCCACATAGAGGCGTAGAGTGGTGGTGGTGGTGGGGTGGGGGG
>NW_017805039.1:2493173-2513237 GCF_001891065.2 Hippocampus comes
GGGATGTTTAATGATGAAGTGGGATGGCTATATTCCATTAGATTCTAATTTGTATGTATTTTACATCGACTTTACCGTTGGTAACCATGGTTATTCACATTCAGGTTTCAGGTGGGTGGATGGCAACTTAAAAAAAAAAAAAGGTACATTGAGTGCATCAGAGAGAAAGTGAGAGAGAGAGAGAGAGAGATTGACTCTTCCATGCAGTTGACGTCCATACTTTTAACGGCTTAAACCAGCCTGTCTTTTTGCTATCCCCTCTATTCTTTTAAGACACATTTTCCAACGAAGCTGGATTTTGATTATAAGTTATACACCGGATTTGAAATATAAAAAAATGAAAAATTAGATATCCACAACTTGTCTTTTTTCACACAATGGGTTTGATTGCTGCTACTAGTGTAGCACTCTTGTTGTCTGTTGTCTGTTTAAGAGGGAGGAAATTTCATCACATTTGACAATCAAGGTGTACTTGATGCTTCATTGCGAGTTGACGCAACGGAAATGCTTGGTTTGTTTTGACATTCGGCCACAGTTTGAAATACACCCACACCTGATACATAACTTACGGCAGGGGTGTCAAACTCATTTCTGCTGCGGGCCGCATTGTAGTTATGGTTTCCCTTGGAGGGAATTGTGGGAAACCGTATAAATGTTTAATACCCTCCACATATTACATACACGGTGCAAAACAAATTGATGAAAAACTAGTTTTACCATCAGAAATCAAGAATAATGACTGTTATTGTGGATTACAAATGACAATTTGAAATTAATTACTTGTGTGGGTGGAGTTATATGGGCCCGAGTCGGTGATGGAAGTGGGCAGCTATGTGGGTAAAGTTGCAAAGGTCTTGATCGGCAATAAAAGCGAGCTGTTGAAATCTGTTGTTTCATTTTATGTAAATGTCAATATAGAGTGCATCATCTCCAGCACCTTCGGGACTCCATCTGCCCGTAGTGACACATCAAATTCAACACTTTAAGGCCACACACACACACACACACACACACACACACACACACACACACACACACACACACACACATACACAGTTACATTTTCGACGAAACCTACTGTTTTTGTCTGTGCACATTATGACAAAAAAAAAACCCAAAAGTGGCGCATATGCAAACACAAAATGACTCCAGAGGTACAAGTACCCTCATATGCATACTTGACAAAAAATGTTTGGCCTCCTCCACAATAGCGAACGCGTGGGAGTGGAGCACCTTTCATTTCGCAGGCGACTCTCTTCATCGAGTGTGTCGCGCATAACAGCTGATTATGTGTACGTGTGTGTATGTCCTTGTTTTAACTGAAGAACTCCGTCAGTGCCGGTCAAGTGGTCCTTGCTGCCAAATGACTTTGTTAGCTGAAGCTACAGCACGGCATACATTGCTGTTATGCCTGCACAGACACAATGTTCGAGATGATTGGCGATAGAAATGGGGTACCAAAAGCTACCAATAACCAAAGGTACCAAAAAAAGGACTATACTCTCGTTAAATGTATTCTTTTTTTGTCGTTGTTTTACAGGTAATGTGTGTTTGTACTTCTGTGCATAGCTAGCTCTCTATTAGCAAAACAATGACACGATAGCTGTTGTACTTCATTAGTCATAGAAGCGGAGTATCAAAAGCGTGACTATACCGTCATTTATTTTGTATTATTTGTATGTGGCCACAGCCACAATAATTACTGGACTTCAACTCTAAAATGATCAAAATCATGTTGAAATCATTTACAGTATTTTGGACAACCCTGACGACACAACGTTGATCAATAAAGGAGAGCTACCCGCCATGTCAGCAATTAAATGTCATTATTTATCAATGGTCCTTCAACCTGGTGAATTAGTTCTGGCTGGTTATGTTGGCACTGACATTTTCGAAGCAGACTGGCGCTCTTGAGATGTTAGAATTAGATCAACTAATGGCCCGTAAGGCAGGCTTGTCTGAAAATATAAGCGATGTCAAATTATTGGACGGCTGAGCTTTCTGTTCGGTAGCGGTATGTTCTCATCTGCATGCTTTAAGAAGTTTACTAAAAGCAACAAATGGGAGGAATGGAAATTCTTGGATGTTTCATGAGCACATCCGTGGCCTTTCGCGTGTGGTAGCATTAAGCTAGCAGTTTCATGTGATTCTCGTAGTTTCTTATTTAATATTACATAATACTTTAACCGGCCATGGTGAAGCTCATTTTCAGAGAATAATTCAACCGGCAACCCGTTACTCGAAAAACCTCTCAGATTGGGCATCCGCACCACTAAAAAAACCAAACAACCAAACAAAAAAAAAGCAGGTAGGTATCAGACATGCCACGGATAAACTTTGATTTTAGAATCCAACATTGTATTACGTTTGCTTGTAGTTCTGCTGAGTCCAGCTGAAGTGCTCAGCTCTGCTCTGTGCTACATTCTAACACTCATTCCACCTCATCCTGGACTTCCCCTCGGCAATACGTTGACATTATTGACTCTCCAGGATGGAGACGCCTGCAGGCTAGAGAACGGCAATATTTGTTCCCTCCTGTTGTTTAAGTGGGTCATCCATAATGGATTGATACACAGATATGTCTACGTGCCTCCCCGTCCTGCTTATCCTTGCTAATACAGATAGAGACTATCCATTTTCCCTCGCTTTATTTTGCACTCCCGCTTGCGCGCTGGCTCGCTGGTGTAAATTGGTCATGCATAATGGATGCACGGATAAGAACGTCAACAGCCAGAAAATGACGTGCGGGATGAGCCATGGAGAACAATCCGGCTCTGAACGGGCCCCCTCGTTTAAGTTTCCGCGCCTCATCATCCTCAAAGTTACCATTTGGGTTTGAAATTTGTATTTAAAATTCATCCCCCGTAGCCGGGAGCCAGTTTCACTTAGCGGCTTTTAGCGACATGAAATTTGGTAGGCGTGTCTGTTATGAGGAGACACACAAAAAGGTCTCTGGGAGCAATGCTACAAAAGAGACAGGAAGTCCTCCATTTTGGTTTGAATTGGTTATTCTAGGGTAATCGAGGCCATTTTCACATGTACAAAAAAAAAATAAGGCTAACTCGTCCCGGATTCTATTTTAAGATTCAATCCCAGGAGGCAGCTTCATTTAGCAAGATAAAATGTTGGTAAATTGGTCGCACGCACGACCCAATAGATAATAACTCTCCTTTCAAAAACAAAAGGCATAAAAATATCGCCGATATGGTTTTTCAAGTCATGTGCTTCAAATTTAGCCAAATCGAGTTTTCTAATGAGTTTTAGTCAAGCAAGTCACAAATCATAAAATCAGCAACCCCAGTCCCAAGTCATGTGACTCGAGTCCCCTTCCTCTGGAAATATGGCTGCCAGCCAGGAGGAACCAGTCACTGAAAGACAGAGAATGTCCAAAGTTTGCAATTGTTTCAAGAAGAGAAAGTACATGGATGGATGAATGGCTCACAGTTAGCCAGTTAACAGTCGACAACAATCAATTACATTCTCTTTCACTGACGCATGTAGGACCGGCCCATTAAATCCACGCACACTCAAAATCAAATCAAAGCTACTCCAAAGTAAAACTTTGAGCACGGTGACTTCAAGTGGGCAGAAAAAATAATAATAAACTGCACCTCACATGCACTTTGTTGTCGTATCGTGTCAATCTATGAAAGTGGCTTTGCGGACCCCGGCAATTTATACCTACAATACATGCAATACATCCCTACTTACCTTGTAATGGCTGTGACATTCCATGTGCTTCCATTCTCCTTTCACACGTGCATTCATGACAGCGTAGTGTATGTGAGTGTTTTTTTTTTGTTTTTTTTTCATGTGAGCTTGTGCGAGTGAGACAGGCATGTCATTTGCATGCAGGTCATGATGACCCTCTCCCATCCGAGATTCTCATTAATTCAAAGATCTAGTAGAGCGCATACACACAGGCACGCGCGCGCACGCACAGAGGCCATCACATTCTAATCACTGCACCCTGCCCCTTCAATCTTCGTGTCCTCGTCATTCTTTTTGTCTTCTCTGCCCTCCTCCTCCTCCTCCTCTGTCTCCCCTCCTCTTCCTTTTCCTTCTCCATCTTTCATCTCCTGACGTTTTCCTAAATGGGCTAAAAAACCAGTAAACACAATTTGAAGGCACGATGCTTGTGTGGTCGCCATGACTGCAGGGGCGAGCGAGTCTCCGCCTTTCCTGACCTGGGTTATGATGGTGTCCTGTTTAATGACACCACGGCTGCTTCATTAATGCGGCGTAATGACACGCTTCCGTGATGAATAATTGGCTCATCATTCATTTTGCACTAAAGCTCAGTGTCATCTGATTACTAAGTAAGCCTTTGGTGCAAAAGAAGCCAATCAAAAGACCTTTGGAATTAACTACAAACTACTCTCGAAATTAGCCCCATTTATCACAGACACCACAAGAACTCATCATAACCCTAAATCTACACTGACCAAACCCTAATCCAAACCGAATCTGAAAATGACCTCAACACTTTTCCTAATCTAAATTTATGAACCTAGCACAAGCTCAGTCCTTTCCTCAACCCTAAATTCACGAGCCTGAATGCTAAACCCAACCCCTGGAACCCTGGTCCTTTCGCCACCCCTTGAAATCACCCTGAACATCCACGTGTGTGATATACTTATGATCAGGGAAACCTCCCAAGTGTCATTTTGGTCTCCGTACCAACATTTGAGATCCAAGCCTACAGGCTAAAAAGCCGGTTCGGTAAAAACAGGAGTCGTGGCCTTGAGCATGCACCCCTGATGGGTGGCCTAGATTCGTACCCAGAGAAGATCTTTGATACCTGAATAAAGTTCCAGTTTTAAATTCAACTCCGGAACATACTCCAACTCATTTTAGTTTGAACCAATTTTAGGGACAGAATTCGACCTCCAATTCACCCGGACTTCTGGAGACGAATTGCTAATACTGGCTAACTTTATTTCCGTACACTGAAATCTATTTTTCCGCCCATGAATGAAAATGACGTAAGAATACTAGTCAAATGAAGCATATGTGGGTTTTTTTTTCTTTAACAAAAAAAAAGTGTATCTGCAGATTTATAAGCGCGTAATGAGCTCCCGTGGACACCCTCTGCTTGTGAAATCAAGCAGAATAATGGCGGATTATCCACAAAGTCGCCGTCCATTGTCACAACATCTGTCTGCTCTCCTCCCTTTATCCTCCTTTCATTTCCTACTCCTTTCCCCCTTGTCGGTCGGTGATGATGAATTCATAAACCTGTCGTGGTTTGCTTCCTCCCCTCCCCTCCGTTGGTCGTCGCTTATTATGTGTTTGATAAAAGCCTGTCAGATTAATTAAAGTGATTAACTGCCAGTGTCCTCACTGATAACGGACGTTCACAATTGGGATAGAGGACGTCAGTTCAAAAGACCTCCAGCCCAAACAAGATTTTGTACAAAAGAGTCCAAACAATACTTCCTATAAGGCCTGTTTGGCGCAGTCCCTGTACAAGTCATGAGTACAGTATTTATTGGCTCATTCGCATATTTTCAATAGGCTTTCAAATCAAGATTAGTTTTCCAAGTTCTGAGTTGAAATTAGGCATTCAAATTTAGTGTTCCAAATTAGTTTTCAACCTGGGTTACTCTTTCAAATTTGTTTCAAAACAGGGCTTGGTGCATCAAAACAGGGTTAGACCTTCCATTTTTCCAACCATTTTTTTGACATGTTTTGATTTTCTGACTGGGGTAAGGATTTTAAAAAAGGATTATGATTACTGTTTCGAGGCGGGGCTTGCATTTCAAGTCTGAGATCGAATCAAAGGTTGGGATTTCAAATTGATTGTTTCAAGATGGTGTTAGAATTTCATAAAACTTTCGACTTTCAAATTAGGAAGTGATGATTGCAGGCAAGCGTTAACATGGGGCTACAGACGTAATTTACAGATAACAACTCCAGAAGCAGCCAAACATAATAACATCCAAGTAAATGGGGGGTGGAGTGGGGGGTTGGTGGTTCAGGGAGAGTGAAGTAGTACAGTAGTCTGACAAGTGAACCAGGTAGGTCACAAAGTGCACGCCGCCCGAGGCAAACAGAACCTCAGGACACCCTCCGAACAATTCGGAATCAGGTGGATTTAGTTGGATTTATGTGAAGCTGGCTGGCTAAGGGAAAGCCTCATGTGGTGGGCATGGTCACACATGAAACACAATTCATTTCACATTAATCTTTATTGATCGAATATTCTTTTAAAAAGAAAATGTCAGTTGCAAACAACAGCAAATTGACACATCAGCAATGTGATGTAAAACCATTGTGTCTCGTTTGATTTAATGTCCAGAGAATATTGCACAAAGTGTATTTTTTGGGCGAGCATGTGTGCTATACAGTTATTTAGTGCAGTCTTATTGCTGTGAGCAGGAATGACCTGTGGTAGTGCTGCTTCTTGAATGTAGGGTGGAAAGGTCTGGCACTGAAGGAGCTGCTCAGGGAGTTTACAGCGTAAGCCAGGGAATGGCCAGTGTTGTGCATGATGGATGTCAGCTTAGCTAACATCCTTCTGTCCACCACTCCCTCTATGTCGTCCATTTGGCAGCCCGGGAGAGAGCTAGCTTTCCCAACCACTCGGCTAAGTCTCTTCCTATCTCTGTCTGCAATGCCTTCTCCCAAGGAGGTCTATCTGTCTGTCTACCTGTCTATCTAGCTAGCTGGCTAGCTAGTTGGCTGGCTAGTGAAGTCTGTATTCTGCTCATATTTCATCATGCTGTATAACTTTCCCATGCCCACAGTGTAGCTTGGCGTCCTTGTAACAATCATCACCTAGAATTGGAATACTCCTTACTGAAGACGCACAAACTTTGGAATGCGCCAAGCTGAGAATCGGTTTAGGAGAAACGAAAGTTATGATATCACACTTTGTGCCTCGGTACCACCCTTCTGATGGTATAAAAATGATGTGAATCTCTTCCTGCTTCACACTCGTGACACGCAGCCATTGTCTGTAATTCGCGGGTGCCCGGAATATTTCGTTATTAAAAGCGTCGAAGGAACTGTTCATCGACTCCAGCCTTTATTTGGATAACCAACATTCTCCTCGTCCGAAATTCAACGAACATGCGGGGGAGAGGAGGCCGCTCATCCCCCAACACTAGCTAGTTGGCTAGCTGATTAGTTGGCTAGCTAGTTAGCTAACTTTAGCTTTCTCTATATCTAATCTATCTATCAATATCTGTCTGTATATCGACTCTATGGTACAAAAGGACCAAAATAAAAATTTCCTGAATGGCTCTACCAAAGCCGTTTAAAAATGAGCATCATTATCAGCAGAACGTCTTTATTCGGTTGTCTTGGCTCTCACCATATCGTGCCGGCGCACCGAGTGTTGAAATCACTTTGAAAGGAGTCACTTCTAAAGAGTCACTTTAAAAGAGCTATTCATCACTTTGATCAACTCATGCAAGCGCCACTGCTCCTGGTGTTGAAAGCAACAGATTCGAATTACCTCAAATAGAACCCAGCGTTTCTGATTCAATTGCACTTTTTTTTTTAAAGAGCTATGTGAACATGAGGGGTTATGCTGTTTAAAGTACACAGCGTTGATCTCCTGTTGAGATGTTCATTTATGAGCACCACTGTATGTTTCTAACATTTATGCAGACAAATAAGCAGATGTTTTCTCATACGGAGAGAATCATTTCATCACCAGCGTCAAAAGAGATCAGAGTCATGGTTTGGTGACAAAGAGAAGTCAATCACTGCCTGGGATACTCGTAACATTCCGCTGACATCACTGAGTTATTGCAGATTCATTTTTAAAGAATCCCTGGAAATGTCTAGAGCAACCTTAAAATGGTAGACTTGCTGTGTCTTTTCAGCCATGGCTCCTTGACTTTTTTTTGCCAATTCATGACATGGACATATCGAGCGAATTTCATGTTGCTCAGTGAAACTAGCTTGATGGGGCTGAATTTTCCATAAGGTCACTGACCATTTTTTGTTTGCCTTTTTAGTGTTTACTTTTATGTGACAGACATACTACTAAAAGTAAAACTGGATGCGGTGACTTTGGGAACCAGTTAAATTTTTAAGGATGCCTGGAGGTGTCTAAAATAACCTTGAAATGGCTGACTTTCTTTGTGTTTTTCCAGCAAGATTTTCTATCACTCGTTTCTTTGGAAGGACTCATGGGAATTCTAAATGTCAGCTGAGAACCAAGACGGCAGGCTTCCTGCGTCTCTCCAGGCACGGCTTATTGTGGCTTTTTAGTGTGTCATGGACATCACCGCCAAACTTGATGTTGCTGAGTAAAATTGGCTTAAGGGGCTGAATTTTCAAGATATTTTGACAGGACTAGTTTGTCTGCCTGACCCTGAGAAAAGGCGAAAAGGACGAGCCTGACTTCTCGAGACTCATGTTTGCCTTCTCAAGTCAAGATAGACATGCCTGACAAGCTTCAGACAGGCTGCGGGGGGGGGGGGGGGGGGGGGCTGAATTTTCAAGAGGTCGGTACACTATTGAGCCAAATTTTTGGAGACTAGCGCGCTACCTCTACCAGACATATGCTTTCACCTGGATGGACACACCTGCTAAAATTGGCGATTTTTTTGAGAATGGGAAATCCCTCAAAAGCGTGATTTATTCAACCTAATAATGGGGGAAACCAAGCAATTTATAGAGGGTTAATAATAAGAATGTGTGCAGTCAGCCTGCAGCTTTCTAAAAGGTTTTTCTTTCTAATCACATTCCTACTTAGGTTGCCTTATGACTCAAGTGTTCCACTTGCCACTGAACAACTGACCTGATTTGCATAATTGGCTGTAATGAATCGGCGCCGCAGCATTGAGGTGAGCCGCGCGTATGATTTTGTACACTTTAATAATTAAGACACTATTTCTCCATTGTGCATTAACAATGCAAGTTTGATGTGGAAGGGTTTTATTTCATTGTACTGCCAGGCCTGGGAGGAAATGACAAATACTATGTTACTGTACGTGAATAGATTTTTCAGTAATCTGCACTTTATTTTCCAGATGAAAATAATGCAATCAATGGATTGATTTGATTCAGAGGGTTTTGATGCATGCTGATTTCATATTTATCTATGAAATACGATAACATCCACCATACTTCTTAGCGGCGCAATCCACCAACATCACATTACGCTGCCTGCACCGCAACTTAGACCTGAATTAAATCAAGTCTCGTCGAAGATCTGTCACCAAATTGGCAAATGTACTGCGGGCGTGTAATAGAAAATGCTCTCATTCCACTGGAACACCCAGCGAGTCTGCCATATTCCCAAACACATTAAACTAGACTTGCCCCGGCGAGGAAATTGAAGATGCGACAGATTTTGCGCCGAGCACAAATGAAGATGCAACAGTTTTTACACTGAGCCTGTTTGCAGCTGTCTATGAAAAAAGGGCCCAAATCAGGGATGGCGCCAAGATTTTTTTTTTTCTCCTCTCCCTCGGGGCGAAAGATATTTCCAAACTCGCCCGAATGTGCAAGTAAATGAAATTCTCACCCTGCCCCTCCCTTCCCTCATAAGCACACACACACACACACACACACGGAAAACAGGAATTGTATTGGAACAGACTGTCAACCTAGTGGTGACCTTTGGAAAAAAATGAAAATTAACTGAAATAAGTATCTAAATAAATCCATAAATTGTTGAGAGGTTTGAAGGGGGCCGAGACAGATTTTTGACGGGACTATAACCTCCCCTTGCCCCAGTGTAGCGCCATGTATGTTATTTTTTAATTATTTTTTAATTAGTTTATTTTTTTTATCTGCAAACTCTGACATTTAAGTGAAAATGAATGAAATCAGTGCATCTACTTTTAGCATAATTTTTCAGTTATTTATATTATCAGCTGTCACACAGGGTGTATTTTTGCCCCCTCTGGCTGCTGCTATATAGTGTGTGTGTGTGTGTGTGTGTGTGTGTGTGTGTGTGTGTGTGTGTGTGTGTGTGTGTGTGTGTGTGTGTGTAAAACACACAGGCAACGTGTGGGTGACGGTTGCTGAATCTTAAACGCGCGCGCCTCCTCCTCATCTTCATCCTGGTGGTTGTATCTCTTTATTGCAGCGTGCACTTGATATATTCATATATATTCAACATTGAAGCCCGCATTAAGCATGTGCCGTGGCAGTAATTGTTTTCATGCAAACACGCAGCAGTTCCTCCGAGGCCGTAGCGGAAGAGGAAGCCTCGCTCGTACTTAGACGCCAGCTGTTCCTTCAAATGGGATTTAAAAAAAAAAAAAAAACATAATGAGGTAAAGCGCTCAGCTTTGATTGTGTGTTGCCAGAGAGCACATTAAATGCCACGGCTTCCTATGGGTATATACGTGTTTACCTTATAGAGTGGGAGAGAGAGCGAGAGAGATCTCTAATCTAGCGAGCGCGCTGGTGTGGAAAACCTCATCTGCAGTTTTACACGGCAGTTTAGCATGGAGTCGTTACAATAGCGCTGTTAATTCTCAGCGTCTCCAATCGATGAATGAATCGGTCACAGGTGGGACGAGCAACCCAGTATTGTTGCTGAATTCAACACCGAGCGACGATGCCGAAGGCGAGTGAACTGGACAATAATTTCAGTGGGTGACTCTTTGGAGCACATCACATCTACCGGCACTCTGCCAAGGAAAAACTGTAACACTGTATGGATTTTGAGGCTCAACATACAATATACTGTACTGTATTCTGTTATATTGAACCAGAAAAACATGGTGCGATTGTCGAGGGAGAAGCAGATTGTCACCAGAACAGGAAAAGGGTGACAATTATTTATGAAAGTGAGGGTTTTATTCTCAAGATTAGGGTTTTAATTTGGTTTTTAAACTCGGATGAGCATTTCAAGATATAAGAATAATATAGGAGCTACTGTAAAGGCAGCCACTCTCGTGAGATGGGATTTCAAAGTAAGATTTTAAAACAAGATCAGGGTTTCAAGTCTGTCTTTCAAATCACGATTAGTGTTTTATTTGGGACTTTAAAGCAGGGTTAGGGTTTCAAGAGAGTGTTCGGGTTACAAATTAGTTTTTCAAGCTAAGAGTGGGCTTTTGTTTAAGATTTCAAGTGAGGATTGGTATTTCAAGTTAAATGTTAGGTCTCGAGATTGGGGTTTTGAGTTCAAACCCCTGCCTTCTGTTTGGATTGTGCCGGTGTGCCGAATGCTGTGGTGGGTACAAAAACAAACATGCGCTTGTTTAAACAAGAACATCTCCCTGACATACATTGTTTAAACTCCACTGAAGCTCCGCGACTCGGCAAAGCGAAGCAAGCCTTTCACCCTTTGACAAGGTTTAACTCCACCTGAGACAGCCTCAATGCTTTATTTGGCTCCACCGGGAATCTGTGCGCACACACACACACACACAGACACACACACACACACACACACACACACACACACACACATGCACACCTCTTACCAAAGTCTACAAAGACCCTGAAAGCCTTTTAACAAGTGGGGGGAGTCTAAAAGTTTGCACTGTGTGTGTGTGTGTGTGTGTGTGTGTGTGTGTGTGTGTGTGTGTGTGTGTGTGTGTGTGTGTGTTTTTTTGTTCTTCTTCCCACAAGTCGAACGTGGTAGACGCGTCAAGTCAATCGGTGGCGTGCGACTGGTTCAAAAAGGCCGCCGGAGCGTGGGTGACACGGCACAGCAATCCTCTCTGTTTCTGTCTCTCAGTGTCAGCCGCTGACGAAACCCGGGTGAGACGAGCCCATGACAGCCCCACAAAAAGGGCCTGTTTTTTTTTGTTTTTTTTTTTAAAGCGCTTCTGGTTTTGTGGGGAGTGAAGGAAACGAGGGTCTCTTGTGTCTCTAAGTGGTTTTGTAAATGCGCAGCGCAGACGGTGAGTGACAGGTGGTGGGATGAGGTGGGGGGGGGGGTTAGGGATTGGAAGACTGACTGATCACGAGAGCGCCAACAGCACGTACTATTTTCGTCTTTCAAAGTCAGATCAAAATTCCTTCCATTGTTATAAACAACGATTCTCGAATTTGGTGGAGAAAAATGTGCAGTTTTGTGACACTGATATCGTTCTGCTTCTATTGCTATGGAAAAAAAAATCAGATTTAAGGTAGGGTTATGGTTTGAAATTAGAGTTCGAAGCCAAGCTTGGGGTTTCTTACAAGGGTTGGGGCTTCAAGTGTGTGTTAAGGCATCAAATCCGGATTTCAAATTAAGGTGTCAAAGTAGGGTTTCAAGACCTACCTCGGTATTCACATCATGATTTCAAGCTTCCAAGTTTTGAAACAGGGTTTTAATTTAGGGTTTCCAGACAGAGTTAGAGCTTCAAATTAGGGTTTCTAGCATTGGATTGGGTTTTAAAAAATGAAATCCATGGTCCAAGTCAGGGTTGGTTCTTGAAGGTAAGGACTTGAGCCAGGGTTAAGGCTTAAAATTAGGGTTTCAAACGAGAGGTGGGGCTTGACGGTCGGATTTTAAGACGGGGTAAGAGCTTCAAATTTGTGTTTCATGCTTGGATTTTTTTTTCCCCAACTATGGCTTCAATTTAAGGTTGGGGGTTGAAATTAGGGTTTCAAGCTAAGGTTAGGCTGTCGAATGAGGCTTTTGAGCCAGGGTTAGGGTTCCAAGCCTTGGTTTGGGTTTCAAACTAGGGTTGGTGTTTCACGCAATGGTTGGTGCTTGAAGGTAAGGTTTCAAGCCAAGGTTAAAGTTTCAGATGAAGGTTAGACTTGGGGCTTTTGTCTCTAGAACCAGGTTAGGACTTTAAATTAGGGTTTCAAGCCTGGGTTGGGTCTTGAAGGTCGGGTTTCTGCCAGTGTTTAGGTTTTGGGGAGGTGGAGGGCGGCTGTGGGCTAGGAATAAATTACCTCTTGATATTGTCGCTCGTGAATCGCACATAATGCACAGAGTTGCCTTTTTGGCTTTTGAAATAACTTTCATTGGAACATGCACAATGTGATTCAAAAGAAAATGCCAGTGCACACTTTTTTTTTTGTCACACTGGCATTCATTCTGCTTCTTTTATTACAAAGTCTCACGACTTTGCCAAAGGAAGTGAACTCAATAAAAAATAATAATAATAACATTAATGCAGACATTGCTCTCCAGATTAAAGTCATTATTGTTTTATTTCCTTCGCCAAGCGAGCACTTATGATTTGATTGTCCTTTAACGGCTGCTTATTGAGCAGAGGGATGAAAAAAAAAATAACTTTGTGCCTACTGATGGTTGCAAAGTTAGAGTTTCAAGCCTGAGTTTGGGTTTTAATTGAGGGCCAAGCCTTTATTTTGGGGTATGAAGACAGAGTGAGTTGAGGTTTCAAACTAGGATGAGGGTTTCAAATTATGGTTTAAAGATAAAGGTAGGGTAGCAAGCCATTTTAGTGTTTCAAGCAACAGCCTTTTTTTTCAAGCAGGTTGTCAAGACAAGGTTAGGGTTTGAATTTAGGGTTTCCAAAAAGGGTTCGGATTTCACCTTCTGAAACCTTGGGCTATGTCTTCAAGTTAGGGTTTTAAGCCAGGGTTTGGGTTTTTCATTTAGGTTTCCTGGTTTAGTGCTTGACGTTAAGGTTTAAAATAAGGTTTTGAAGACAGGCTTTGTGATGAAATGTGGAGTTTCAAACCTGGAATAGGGTTTCAAATTAGGGTTTCAAGTGACACTTGAAAGATGAATCTTATTCATGTTGCTGATCCCGCCTGCAGCGTTGACACTTGCAAAACGTTAACTGCATTGGACTTCTCAATGGAAACGCGCTTCAAATTCCAAAAATATTGGTGCATTTTCACTCACTACACACACACACACACACACACACACACACACACACACACACACACACACACACACACAAGCGCGCGCGAGCGCCATATCGTACCACTAGGGTAAACGTGTCATCTCTGCGACTGAGGCTTTTTGTTTTGCGTTTGATTTGTGTGCCGTGCAGAAACAGATGTAATAATCACACTGAACATCTGTCTCTGGTGTGTTGTTTTGGAGGACGAGGATATGCAAAGGCCTGCACTTGGCACCATAATATTCGCGTGTGTGTGTGTGTGTGTGTGTGTGTGTGTGCGTGTGTGTGTGTGTGCGTGTGCGTGTGTGTGTGTGAGACTTTCTTTCAAGAGATGAGCTTTTATTGCTTCATAAATCCGTGACTAGAGGCTGGCTGGAGGACTGTGTGTGTACGTGTGTTTGTGCGTTTTGGCTGTTGAAACAACACAAAGCCAAATGTCAGTATGAGACTCAGTTCTTGATCACTAAACCTGTGAATTACTGTCGTTTGTGAACTGACCATCCAAAGCCAACATACTCTCTGCCCAGATGTCAGCAGTCCCAACTACATCATCATTTTGATACGCTGAAAATGAACCGATAGTTCCCAGTTCTCTGCAGTGTGTTAAAGTAGGACATAAGGATATGGAGGTAAGCCATAAATGGATGCAGGCAAAATATAATTTAACTGCAGAATCGAAGCCTTCATGCTTGATATGGCTCATATATAAAATTTTATAAAATGTAGACGTGTGCGGGGTGGCCCGATGGTCCAGTGGTTAGCGCGTCGACCTCACAGTGCAGAGGTACCAGGTTAAATTCCAGCTCCGGCTTCCCTGTGTGGAGTTTGCATGTTCTCCCCGGCGTGAGTTTTCTCCGGGTATTCCAGTTTCCTCCCACATGCCAAAAACATGCATTGCAGGCTGATTGAACACTCTAAATTGTCCTGAGGTGTGAGTGCGAGCGCGGATGGTTGTTCATCTCTGTGTGCCCTGCGACTGGCTGGCAACCGGTTCATGGCGTCCCCCGACTACTGGCCGTAGACGGCTGAGATAGGCTGCAGCACACCCCGCGACCCTTGTGTGGATAAAGCGGATCGGAAAATGGATGGTAGATGTGTGCGCAACATTGTGATCCAAGAAGTTGCATCCTGAAAATGAGAAGCGGCGAAATAAAACCAAGTGGTCTGAGAATGGAGCTCTGTGGGACACCACAAAATTCCAAAAAGTGTTAAATTTGATCCATTCATGCATTTCATTTGTCTGACTTTTTTGGGGGATATTTTGCTAGTTGACTGCCATCCTAATTCATGATAAATGTATCATTTATAGCTTCTTAAATTCTCAAATGGTTGTGTTGTCATACCTCTCGGCGAGTGAGTGTGTATTTCTCATCACATTGTGTTATCCTTGATCATGTGACAGCCATTAATGCTATGGGCAAAGAGTAAAAATAAAATCAATTAGTCTAATGAAATCAATGGGGTCTGTGAAAGGAGGAAACTTTAAATCCATCATAGTGTCTACATACAGTACCTAAATCCCAAGTTCTCATCTCCCCTCCCAAAAAACGTACGTTCCTAGCACTTTGACAGTCCTTAATTCTGCCAGAGTCGAAAAATATGAATTGCCAAAATTAAATCAATGGGCTCTATGGCCCAAACTGCCAAGATAAAATGCTTCATGACCAAAGCGTGTTTAAATCCATCCATGATTGCGATTTAATTTGTTTTACTATTTTTAAGAAGTCCCATCACGATGGAATCATTTGGAAATCTCACAAGATGGAAAAAGCCTTTCAACGTTTAAAGAGCCTCGTATGTCGCTTCAGAATTCCCTTGTGGACTGACGAACAGCTGTTTTCTCTGATAAACTTCCTTTCCTCGCGCTCGGCGAGCGATTGGTCGTGTCATATCTAATTAGGCCACAGGTGCCGCAGTTTGTCTCTAAATGCCGTTGAGTGCGGCGATTGCACGAAACGTCGCGGAGCCGCCGTCGCGGAGCCGCCGTCACTTCGCCGTCGATTTCACGCCGCCAATCAGGCAACGTGACTTTGATGCAGGCATCTTCTGGCGATTACAAAACGTGTGGCTGCCAATCTAAAAATAGGGCACTAACCTCATTTCCTGCCTTCGTTCTCTAAGATGCATATTTTTCACGTGACAGCTGTAATGTACACTCTGGTGATTTAACAACAAGGAATTAGGATTTAAATGTCGGTTTAATGATTCACTGCTTTCTCATAAAATTCTATCTTTAATGATGCTTTCACTTGACATCTGCAGCTTGGAGTGTTGGGGGTGGGGTGGGGGGGAAGCTGCAAAAACAGTCACTTATCGGAAGATAACTTTTCTTCGAGTTGTCAAAGTGTATCTTTAACAGGGATCCTCACCAGTGACATTAATAAGAATCTGTGTGAATTAGGAACCATTTTGTCTCCAAGATTGAAGCATCCTCTCCAGAGAGCGCGGAGGGGGAAAAAAATGCCAACAAGAAAAGTAAATCTTTGAAAAAGTGTCTTTAAAACTTCCTCACCAGCTCCAGTTTTACAGAATTCTTTCAGATGCTCAACTGGAGCAGACATCACTTATATATATATATATAAAACAGGGATCCTCACCAGTGACATTAATAAGAATCTGTGTGAATTAGGAACCATTTTGTCTCCAAGATTGAAGCATCCTCTCCAGAGAGCGCGGAGGGGGAAAAAAATGCCAACAAGAAAAGTAAATCTTTGAAAAAGTGTCTTTAAAACTTCCTCACCAGCTCCAGTTTTACAGAATTCTTTCAGATGCTCAACTGGAGCAGACATCACTTATATATAGATAGGCTGCAGCACACCCCGCGACCCTTGTGTGGATAAAGCGGATCGGAAAATGGATGGTAGATGTGTGCGCAACATTGTGATCCAAGAAGTTGCATCCTGAAAATGAGAAGCGGCGAAATAAAACCAAGTGGTCTGAGAATGGAGCTCTGTGGGACACCACAAAATTCCAAAAAGTGTTAAATTTGATCCATTCATGCATTTCATTTGTCTGACTTTTTTGGGGGATATTTTGCTAGTTGACTGCCATCCTAATTCATGATAAATGTATCATTTATAGCTTCTTAAATTCTCAAATGGTTGTGTTGTCATACCTCTCGGCGAGTGAGTGTGTATTTCTCATCACATTGTGTTATCCTTGATCATGTGACAGCCATTAATGCTATGGGCAAAGAGTAAAAATAAAATCAATTAGTCTAATGAAATCAATGGGGTCTGTGAAAGGAGGAAACTTTAAATCCATCATAGTGTCTACATACAGTACCTAAATCCCAAGTTCTCATCTCCCCTCCCAAAAAACGTACGTTCCTAGCACTTTGACAGTCCTTAATTCTGCCAGAGTCGAAAAATATGAATTGCCAAAATTAAATCAATGGGCTCTATGGCCCAAACTGCCAAGATAAAATGCTTCATGACCAAAGCGTGTTTAAATCCATCCATGATTGCGATTTAATTTGTTTTACTATTTTTAAGAAGTCCCATCACGATGGAATCATTTGGAAATCTCACAAGATGGAAAAAGCCTTTCAACGTTTAAAGAGCCTCGTATGTCGCTTCAGAATTCCCTTGTGGACTGACGAACAGCTGTTTTCTCTGATAAACTTCCTTTCCTCGCGCTCGGCGAGCGATTGGTCGTGTCATATCTAATTAGGCCACAGGTGCCGCAGTTTGTCTCTAAATGCCGTTGAGTGCGGCGATTGCACGAAACGTCGCGGAGCCGCCGTCGCGGAGCCGCCGTCACTTCGCCGTCGATTTCACGCCGCCAATCAGGCAACGTGACTTTGATGCAGGCATCTTCTGGCGATTACAAAACGTGTGGCTGCCAATCTAAAAATAGGGCACTAACCTCATTTCCTGCCTTCGTTCTCTAAGATGCATATTTTTCACGTGACAGCTGTAATGTACACTCTGGTGATTTAACAACAAGGAATTAGGATTTAAATGTCGGTTTAATGATTCACTGCTTTCTCATAAAATTCTATCTTTAATGATGCTTTCACTTGACATCTGCAGCTTGGAGTGTTGGGGGTGGGGTGGGGGGGAAGCTGCAAAAACAGTCACTTATCGGAAGATAACTTTTCTTCGAGTTGTCAAAGTGTATCTTTAACAGGGATCCTCACCAGTGACATTAATAAGAATCTGTGTGAATTAGGAACCATTTTGTCTCCAAGATTGAAGCATCCTCTCCAGAGAGCGCGGAGGGGGAAAAAAATGCCAACAAGAAAAGTAAATCTTTGAAAAAGTGTCTTTAAAACTTCCTCACCAGCTCCAGTTTTACAGAATTCTTTCAGATGCTCAACTGGAGCAGACATCACTTATATATATATATATAAATAAAATAACTTATTCGACAATAATACGGACCATGAAGTTTGATCCGAATTCTACCAAGTATGTGTTATGGCTCAATTAGTGAAGTTAAAAAAAATAATCATTATGAAGCTCAGTTTAGCTTACGCTGGAAATGTCTCTATCCTGATAGGAGAATTTGCCGGTTAATCTGGAACGGCACGTCAAACCCCTCACAGGCTACAGAGAAGCACGGCAGAGCCGCAGTGGTGACGACAGAACCGATCCCAATGTTGAACTTTGACTCATTGTGCCCAACAAATATAGTATGTGTAAATTCACTCGGCTGTCCTGCGAATCAGTGCAGTCAGTAGTTAGCTAATATTAGCTTGTTATGATCCAAAGTCCAGGATGGCTGACGTTTAGGCATTCACCTTCGAGCCGCAGGGAACGATGCTTTGATATGGTCAATCATATCATTTGTGTCAATCAGCCATAAGGTGTAAAATGTTGGTACATTTCAGTTAGACTGCAGCACATAGGAAAGAAAATCCATTTTAAATTGGGCTCAATGATGCTTATGATGCTCACCCCCTCCCCACCCACCCCCAAGGAAAAAAAACAAACATTTTCTGCTGTTGGTTTGTTTTAATACCACCCTGGATAAAATCACTCATGCGGCTGCCCCCGAATACGTCATTTAATCATCGTTGTCATTTTAAATAAGCAGAAGTATACGTTCAAAAGTTGTGTGATGTAACAGCAATCGTTAACTTGTGTCAAGTTTTCTTTGACATCACAATGGAGAGGGGAGGGGAAGGAGGAGACCATTAGTGTCAGTTTCTTTGCAAAGGCAGATTTTCACATCTTGAATTGTTGATTGTTCAATTGGAATGCCGTGACGGTTGGGTGTATATTAATGATCATAATGTAAAACCAGCGTTGGATCCAACCAATTTGTGTTTCTTTTTTGACAAACTACTACGTTGACAAATGTCATCTTTGATTATTCTCAGATTGATATTTATTTATTTAATTTCCCTCCCTACGCACCCCCTAAGTGCCAAGACTACAATCCACTAAGCAGGCGAGAGAACACATGAAAAAAGGGAACTGGAGAACACCGTGTCAAGAAACGAAAGGGAACGTGTTGTACTCTGCATTTCTCCTGTTGACGTGTTACTTGGGCGCTGGGAAGAAAAAGCACAATTGAGTACGAGGATCTATAAGGCATATTTACTGGTGACACACGAACACATCATCGCCACGGTGAAGCGAGAAAGTCTGATCCTTGTGAGATCATGCTGAACTATTTAAGCACAAGCACAAAATCTTCCAACTTTTATTTGCCCTTTCAGAAGATGATATTATTTTTGTAAATTAAATGAATTGTTATTTCTCTCTCTGTGGGGATATGTATATAGTATTTCAATCAGTCTAGACATGGACTTGGCCACTCCAAAACCTTCAAGTTGATTTGCTTATGTGTTTTCAATCATTGTCGTGATGAAGAACCCAAACGCACGTAAGGTCACAAATATTTCTGGCAAAGCACGGAATTCATGGTGCTGTCACTCACAGCATGTCATCCAGGTCCTGAAGAGCAAAGCAGCCCCTCACCATCACACTACCCCCACCATGTTTGACTGATTGTTTGATATCCTTTATTTGGAATACTGTGTTACATTTACGCAAGAATTTAACGACACACATGACTTCTATAGAGCTCAGCTTTTGTTTTGTCAGTCCAAGGAATGTTCTCCCAAACATCTTGCTATCACTCAGATGTGATTTACAAAATTAAGTAAAGGCTTTCAAGTCCTTTTTGGTCAGCTCTGGATGTCATTTTTGCGTTCCTTCCTCATTATGAAGTCATGAATACTGAACTGTGTTGAATTTCTTTGGATCAGCAGCATTTTTGTTGACTCTTTTTGACGTCTTTTGGCTAACTTCATTTTGTCAGGCGAGTGATTTCTTGATTGAGCAGGTCCGGAGGTAATCGAGCTTGGGGGGCAGGG
>NW_017805039.1:2513288-2520233 GCF_001891065.2 Hippocampus comes
TATATATATATATATATATCTGTTATCTTTGTCTAATCTCGACAGTTTTTGATTATTTTAAACATTAAAACTATTCCAAAAAAAAATTAACATTTTAATGTTGATTCATGGCACTGTACTGTATTTAATAAAACCTAATAATACAGACATTTTTTAAAATTCATGCAAATGAGTGTATAATTGCTCTGTATTATATATAAATGAATGTTTGAAAGAAAAAGAACTCAGAAGTACACTTGTGCATTTCGTTTCAAGAAAAGGGAGCTCAGGGTTTGGCGAATAGAGGATGGCGAGGTAGAGGAAGGCTAAGGGGGAGGATGGATATGACGAGAACAGGAGCCGGTGCCAGGAAGGAAAAGAAACATGAGAGAGGGTAAGGAGGCGTTACAGTACGACGAGTAGGGAGAAAAGGACGAGAGGAGCCTTGCTCTCGCCGATAAGCTGGCATCAAAGCGCCACTGGCCGGCACATCAAAAGACTTGGTACGTCCTCGGGGGACAACCTCTTTAAGGTATCACGCGTTTGGTCTGCTGCGAGCCGCCGTCCACGATAAGAGGACAGCTCCACAGGTCACGTGACCAACATCTGATACGGGCCGAGTGGTCAACGTGTTCTTTTTACACCCTTAGACGTCGTATACTGATACTATTGAGTGTTTACACCAGCGCGTCTAACTGAGCCTGAGCCAGAAAATATTTTGGGTCCCAAAAAAATACAAAATAGAAAATCCTAGCTTGTTTTCGGAATAAATCTTTATCCGCTCGATAGTGCCTTAAATCGTGAGTTGGCCATGCAGTGGCCTCATTGGATCCCCCTATGCAACTTGACTAGTGATTTTCTTTTGGGCTGTCTTGGAAAGCGTTCTTTCCCGATAAATAATCACTATTTAGGGGTTCCTAATTGTCATCCCCGTCCTGAAGATGGAAAATCATTTTTATGCAATGCACCAAGGGGATATTAGCATGATCATCTATTGAGAAACATTGCTTGTTAACTTTTCAAAATGCATCGTGTACTGCATTGAGATCACTTGTTACTTGATTTTGAAAATAACTTTGTTCGATGACATGTTAACTTCATTCGTTACATTCAACAGAACAAAACTCACAACCACTTTTGCCATTGCCAAATTAAAGTGGAAATGACCCTCAAACGGTGACCTACTGTAAAACCAAAAGAGTCAACGTCCTCTGTATTTTCACGCATGGTTTCTGAAGACTTTTTTTTTTGTGCTTCTCTTTCTGATGGACATGCCTACCAAAGCGAATGTTGCTCAGTGAAACTAAAGTCAATTTTATCCTGAAATCGGCCAAAAATGGTCTTTCATAAAATTCCCGAAAGGCACTAGAATTGTTGCTGATATAATCATCGTAATATTTCTCCACAATCACACCCGAAGCGCTTCTATTTATAATTTGACCATTGTTTTTTTTGTATTCTGCATGTGTGATTTTATTAATAGAAGCGTATGTGCAGATGGTTCGCTCATTGCCCTCATGCCTGAAAGAACTTATTAACATATTCATTTAGCGATGAATAATGTGACTTCGCGCTCACAAAAGGACTCAAATTAGTGTTGTCAATCTCTCTTCTCCTACTCCTCCCGGAGCCTGGTGTTGACTAAAGAGGGTGAAGGGACTCCGATATTAGCACCGTTGTTTGATTTATTACATTTGAAAAACAAACGAAGAGCATGTTGTCTTTTTGGAGATGCTGCAGGGAGAAAGAAAAAAAAACAAAACAAAACAGAGACTTTGGCAGGGAATTAAAGACCCGTGTGATCGCGGTTCCATGTTTTATGAGGAAAATACGAGCAGTCGGCCAAGTTGGACATCCTGGAATTAGAAAGATTGTTTTTGGGCGGTGGGGGGAAAGTTTTGACTCCCCCTTTCGGCTAAACATCAGCCCGTTTGCAGGGGTTTTTAAGCTATTTGCCGTGTCAACATAAGCAAATGGTGAACATTTCCTGTACAGGGAGGAATAACAGGTCGGGACGACGATTATTTGGACAAATTGGTCCAGCACATTCTGGTCTCGCGTGCAGACAGCTGTCGAATAGAAAGAAAATAAATTTAAGCTGAGAGCGGCGATGAGCGATGAACTCTCTTTTTCATGGCCAATCCTCCAAATGATCATGAAAGTTTTTAAGCTATGCCCTGCCTACATGAGATGGCCTCGGCATTAAACTTCAACCATTTAGCATTGCCCATCTGTCTTCGATACCTGCTTCTGCCGGCGGCTCATTTAAGATAATTACCTCGTAGGAATTTGCCAAAGTGCGGCACTAGCGTGGATGAGCATTAGCATATCTGCATCACCATTCCGAAGTCGGGGGTTCAATTCCATGTATGTGTTTGGAGCTTGCATAACATTTTTCTCCCTGTGCTTTCTTCACTCTGGCTTCCTTTCACATTCCAAAACGTGTGTTATATTCATTGAAGACTCGAAGTCAGTGATGGGCAATTTGGAGGGGGCCATCATTTTTCCTCAGCGCTACTGGGTCGGGGCCTACATAGGGCGGGTCCCTAACCAGATGTAAAAGTATCGTATTCTTTTTCCACACTAAATGCATGTGAAAAATATCAAAAGAGGCTTCCGAAAAAAATAACCTCATCTTGTGATCCCCCCCCCCCCCATTGCTCAGGGCTCCCATCTATAAAAATTACCATTCAAGGATGGCACAAAATTGCTAAACAGCACACAAATAGAACTCATGCAAGAACTCATGTTTGCATTTTTTTTCCCCCCAAAATCAACTCACTAAAAATGTTAACCAATGGCATGTTGACACAAAACACATTGCAGTGATTCTTTTTGGAGATGTGTCACTGGCCCTTTCCCCATGCATCAAACATGACCACCTAGTTTTGTGTTGATACGTGAAACCGCGGCAAGGGCTAAATATGTGTCTTTTTAAGAAAGAAAAAAAAATATGTTCTTTTTTTTCTGATGAAAAATGCACCGCCTGAAGCCAGTTTCCTGGAGATTTGCTCCCAAATTCCAACCACGCAAACTAGACAGATGGTTGAATAAATATGGAGTGGATATTAAATCGCAATAATTATATGAATAAAGTCAACATAATTTCCGGTGTCCCCTTGTCAGCCTTGTTTGTCGATCAAACCAGCAACTGAGCGTATGCGGCTGTTTTTAATTTTGAATAATTTCTCCCTGGATTCCAAAAAAATGTTTTCGCGTTCAATTAATTGGATTTTGATAGTGCGGTCATGATTGAGGCCAATGAATTCTGCCTAGCAACAAGTGGTCCTATGGTAAATCTGATGATGATGATGCCCACCTTGATGAGTTGATTAAACAATAAAACGAGTGCGGGATCCTGAGATGCCTTCCGGAGGTTAAATTAATTTCTGACATGGTCATCCGGCACAAGCTCAGTTAACGCCGTACTTACCGTCTTCCATTGGATTGTTTTATATTAAAGGCCAGCGAGTGTTTTTTCACGATTCTAATTATGACTTCGCTACCGTGTTAGCATACGAACTGGACTGCGGACCCTTTGTATAGATTATTGGATCATAAATGAAAAAAACTAATCATCAAAAAATGTCTCGCAACTCACTAAACTCTGAAATTGAGGCACTTATAAATCCGAGATACCACCGTATTAAAATTAACAACACGATATCAGTTCTCGCCCATTTTTATCATTTGTCTACTCTGAGGGCTGACCTCGTAAAGCAAGCCCCAAGTACGACATGTCCTATTCGGTTAAACAACCTCTAGACGAATTCGGAATGCTTCCAATCATTTTGTCATCTATTCACGTCACCCCAGGAACCATTTTTCACCAGCGGGAGAGCAAGGACGCCCGCAAATGCTACAAAATTGAACCGTTGGCGGTCGTCACGACACAACAGCAAAATGTCCGCCGAATCACGTCCGCGCGAGCGTTAACGTGACCGATGGTCTTCGGACCGCGCCGCCGCATAGCGGATGATGTAGCGCCGCCGCCCGCCGTGGGAAATGAGCTCATAAGTTAACCATGTAAAGAAGGCTGAGAAAACAGCATGCGCAAGTAATGAAAGCCATCAAACAATACGGCCTCGGCGAGAGGCTGAGCCGTCGCATGTCGGCGCCGGTGGAATGGCCGCGGGAGCGTTTTACAATATTCATCTTCTCATAATCTGACGGCACGGTGACTGATCTCTCGACAGTGACTCTGTGGCGCGCGAGTGGCGATTATACGATGAAAGCCATCTTTGCATTCAGACGGAGCTCGCGGGGAAAGTGAATGGAGCGAAGCTCGTTTTTCAGTCGAGGGTCTTTTGTTGTTGTGTTTGTTTGTGTACGTGTAGCCCGCAGGTCAACTTTGCAAATGTCATCCTGGGAATTGTGGGGGTTTTTTTTTCCACCCGCCTCCCCATTTGTTGCCACTCATCTTTAATGGGTTATGTCATCTGTTGAGCCACTACAAAAGTGTTAGGACACCTACAGGCATCTCTGTCTCGAAGCTTTGTTTGATGTCTTTGTTGAATCACCTTTTTGAAAACTTGCCAGTTTAATATTGCAACTTAACACTTATAGGCATAACTCAAAAAGCCATAACTTAAAATAGCTGCAAATCTGCCATTTTTGGTTTGAATTTGGCATTTTAAGGTCACTTTTAAGGTGATTCTTCAATGTTCTGAATATTTGGAACAGTTTTATTTTGCAACATGAACATTGGTACACTGTGTCACTGACGGGGGGAATTTTTGCCATTTCCACAGGAAAACAGTTTCAAGATGTTTTTTTTTTTTTTTTTTATTCTGATAGCTCCCAAAATGAACACACATTTACTCGATGCAACAGAAAGAGTATCAGAACCAATTTTGATGCCTCACCACGAAATACAAAATACTAATACAGTCAAACATCGGTTTTCGAACGTCTCGGTTCTCGGCCAATTTGGTTTTCGACCAAAAATTTCGAGTTTTTTATGCCTCGGATGATGAACAAATTTCGGTTCTCGAACAAACTGAGCGCACTCGAATGCACCACTTGACTCCTCTTGCCTTCATTACACGAGGAGGTGACGCTTCCTCGTGTCGCTTTCCATTGTGAGCAGACGTGTTCAATAAACTTTTTTTTTTTTTTTTTTTTAAACCGCGTGGTTTCGGTTTTCAAACAGCCTTCTGGAACGGATTATGGACAAAAACCGAGGTTTGACTGTAATTCAACTCCATCAGGTATAAATACTGTCTGTACATTGTGTGTGGAATTAAAATATTTTAAGCCTTGATATAATCAAGTAGAGCGATCGATATCGATTATGTTAACCCGATGTCTATGTTCCATATGTGGTTCCATTCCACCCCTGCAAAACATGTTAAGGCCCTGGAATAAAAAAAAAAAAAAAAAAAAAACAAAAAAAAAAAAAAAGCCAGCGGGGGAAAAAAAAAAAGGTAATAAAACTGAGTAAGCAAGCGAGTTGTCTGATTTATGGCGGTGGCCTGAATGGGTCATGTCCATAAATGAGTGAAATGGAGAAACATAAACAGTGAATTCAAGACAAGCCGCCACTGTCTTTTGTGTGTGTGTGTGTGTGTGTGTGTGTGTGTGTGTGTGTGTGTGTGTGTGTGTGTGTGTGTGTGTGTGTGTGTGTGCGCGCGTTGTGTGCAACACAAACAACACAACGTGTGTAAATCATCAATAGGGACTCGTCAAAGTGTGTTTATTCATGTCGTGACCCACATATGCTCCCTCGGAAGGCCTCATCAAAAGCCTTATTGTCCTCCCTCCTCTTCCTCCCTCCTCCCTCCAGCTCGCCTTGCCGGCTCGGTCTCTCTCGGGTTCCTTTTATACGCCGATCTCCGCATTGTGAGACAGCCACGCCGCCCCCTTTTTCCTGTAACAACCCCCGCCGCCCACACCCGCTCCCCCGCGCCGTAAAGTGAAACCCGCCAATAGCGGGCTGGTGTCGAGCTGACAGTGGCCGTCACTCAGCATGTGGACGCGGCTCCATCTCCATCCGCGGTCACGCGGAGTTCAAGACTCCTTTCGTCAAAGATAAAAAGCAGGCCCCTTTTTTCCTCTGAGGAAAATAGCACTTTGTTTTCTTCATCAGACTTCAATTTCAGCCATTTTTTTTTCTTGACACTTAGGGCCTTTTTCTTTTCAGAAAATGTTCTTTATGATTTGAATATTGCAAATGCATTCCCAAAGCATATGTTTTCACTTATAATGCGGCGGTAAACTGATTTTGTGTTCATATTTTGTTTCATTAAGGGAAGAAGTCCATCCATCCATTTTCCGATCCGCTGTATCCTCACAAGAGCCGCGGGGGGTGCTTGGAGCCTATCCCAGATGTCTCCGGGCAGTAGGCGGGGCACACCCGGAACCGGTTGCCAGCCAATCGCAGTAAGTGGAGAAGTTTGGTGACATTAAAAAGAAAAAAAATTAAAATTAAAAATGTCAGTCGTGACGTCATCTTATGAGTGACTTGAGGGAAAAAAAACAATTGACAATTTGGAAAGCTCTCACTGAGACTTTTAATTTGATGTTTCCTTTTAACCAGTGAACTTTGACCTCAGGCGATCTTCTTTAATTCAAATTTCATTGCCACCCAAAAATAATGAGTTGATTGGCTGTCTACCTAGTATATTTCCTGCAAGTTTGAAGACGATGGGATGAAAATATATCGATATATATTTTTAATTGGGACACCCTGTGACCTTGGCCTGTGACCTTCATAATTTGGTACTTACAAAGTTCCAAAACCAAAAAAATATGTTGACTAGCCCATATTGTGGTGCTTTTTTATATTAATGAGAGAGCAAAGGTCCCAAAAGGTTTCATACATGCTTTATTGTTTTTAAATTTGCTATTAAAAAAAGTTAATCATGCATGACCTACGTGGGAGTCACTCTCGGCGGGTGTGTTAAAAAAAAAAAAAAAAAAAGGCAACCCGCCCATGTCAAATTGTCTCAGATTTTTTTTTTTTTT
>NW_017805039.1:2520267-2553989 GCF_001891065.2 Hippocampus comes
GGCAGAGGGCCAACATAAACGTAGCGGGGTTGAGAAGAGAGATGGGTCAGTCCAAGGACATCTGAATATGCAAGTAGAAAAAATATTTAGACAAAAAAAAAAAAAAGAAAAAAAGAGAGTGATATTTGCATATCCATAAAAGATTGAATTTATCCCTTGGTATTCATTTTTCCTCCTCAATGTTCTCGTCCAGTGAAAAGAAAAATGAAACTCTGGCATCACTTTAAAAGCACATCCATCGGAGGTTAAGGTAACAAGTTGGCAAGTGAAAGTGAAATCACAGAGTTGACACAGTAAACAACAACGGAGGAATCGTTTGTCTTGAATTGCGTCGAAATGGAAGCGGGAATTCTTTTTTTTTTTTCTTTCTTTTCTGGGCCCAGAACTGTTGTACTTTTCCCTTCATGCTTCGTCTTGGATGAGCACCCCCTGCTGCCCACATGATGAATATTCCCACCTGCTGGAACAGATGGGCACACTGGCTCAGACGTTTACCACCTCTGCTGTCATTTTTTTTTTTTCCAAATGTTTCGCTGCCTCTTCAGGATCGTAGACGGCATTTATGTTGGTTTGTTGACTCACCGGCCGCCAGCGCCCCTGATGCTGCTCCCCCCCCCCCTTTCCCTCCCCCACCCCAGACGCTGCCTCAAAAACATGCCGTGTTCCCGGCAGCGTCTATTATTCAGCACTACTTCACAACAAGTAAGTCCCCCTCCGCGCCGCGCACGCACCGAGGAAGACGCACTGGGTGACGCATCTGTTTGATTATTTGCCACCTTCATTCATGCTTGTCAGCCAAAAAGAACCACACTGTGCAACCTTGTCAAGGAGTATGACAACCCAAATCCCGAACCCGCCCAAACTCATTCGCTAACCCTATTCCTCTAAACCCAACCTACATATAAAGTAACGATAACCCTGACCCTTACCCAAACCCCTATTGTCAAATTTGCCTAAATTCCAATTTTCAGTTGTAATAAACTATCGAGTCTTGCTCTCCGGGACATTAAATACACTTCCTTTGCCGGCATACACACAACACACTCACACACAGTCATATCACACATCTAAATAGCTCCAATGATGCAGTTTACCACAAATTACAGAGCACATTAAGCGCTCGTCAGTTTCGCAGCCACATTTGGCACGAGCCGGGCCTTTCTCGTACTCTTTGAACCCGAGGGCCAAACGGCTTGGATGTTCTTCTCCTGTGCCAGCTGCCTCCTTTGTTGCTTTCTCTCTTAATTGAAACTCAACAGTAAAACCTCCTCCTGTTTGTGATGACACTGCCCGGCTTCAAATGGAACGTACTTGATATGCAAAAACTGTCATAATTTCTCGCTGTGTTATGAGCAAATATTGTTTGAATAGAGAAGTGATGAATTTATAAGTGGGGATGCATCCTGTTTAAGAACAAACCTATTATTTAAGCACCGAAGTATGGCCTTTTTTTGAGCAGATGTATATGTATACATACCGTATATATAATGCCCACACTGTTTGTCAAGTCAGACTTAAAATAAAATGAAAAAAAAACTCTTCCGCCCATCACTGCGTGACATCCGGGCACTCATGCCTGAAAACGAAGCGCTCTAAAGCAGCCATGCCAGCCAGAAGCCCGACTCCACATGGGAGCAATCATGTGCCTTCCTCGCTCTTCCTTCTTTCTTTCTCTGTGTGATATTCTTGCACTCGCTGCTGACAACAAAACGCTCTAAGGCGGCCATGCCTGTGGACTATCCAAAGACAAAATACATGTTCGCGCTATAGGCAGAGCTAGCTAACTAAGGAGAACAAAGGCGCTCAATGTCTTGGTGAAGGAGTGCCTCACGCCGGATTCCCGAGTGTCTCACTCGGTTCCATTTTAGCCAAGCTCCAAAAATCAGGAAACGTGAAATGGTGAAAAACACATCAAGCATAGCTCCATAATTTAGTGCTACATTATTCTCAGGCTTGATCCCATGTTTTCAGCAATTATCTTCAAGTATGTATAATATATCTAGCAACAAATCTCTGTAAATGTATTCACTTAAAAAGATGTACGCTCTCCCCCCCCCCCGATACGTCTGTTCATATCATGTTCGTACATTCCACAAGGATCAGTACAGTATAGAATTGACAAGAATATATTTCACACCCAAGGGAGAAAAGGTCAGTAAGAGTTGATTAGGTTTTTGCACCTTTGGACACAATCGCTCTTTTAGCGGGTGTCGAGTGAACCCTGAGCGAGGAAGGTGGCGTAGGGGTCGAAAATGACAGAGCATCAAGGGGAGGTGGGGGGGGGGGGCAGTCTCGAGCGGGAAGGGGGGGTCAGGCAGAGGAGACGAGGAATGCATTAAAGTGAGAAAAACAAGAAATCCGAAGAGGTGATCATGAAGAAAACATTGAGGGGAGGAAAAAAATAACAGCAGGAAGCTGTCCTAGAAATATGCCGCGTTTTGATGATGATGCGAGAGGAGGTGGATGAGGATGGAAGTCCAAAGAAAGCACAAGAGTGATGGGAAAAGAGGCCGAGAATCTTCTTTTCAAGTCCTCGTATGTTGTCAGCTGTGTTCGCACAGCGGGAGCTCGGCGGCTTTGGGCGAGTCTGTGGATGAGGACGCCCCGGAATCTGCCGGCCTTTCATATCTCACGCTGCATGCGGGTTTTGCACTGTTCGGCAGAGGTTTCAAAAGTACTCCCACTTTGTACTTAAGTAGAAGTACAGATGCATGCTAAAAAAAAAATAAAAAAAAAAGACTGGGGAAAGTAGACAACACAACACTGACATGTTCAATCTTTCCCCATTAAAATGGATGGAAATGCCTCTCATCAATTCCTGCCCCACCCAAAAATGTTCACAACTACTGTAAATGACCAAGTAAGCAGCAGTTGAAAAGAGGAGTTGTTTTTTTTTTTTGGGAAGATGAAGAATATATACCGATGACTGAGAAATGTTGCGTATGTCGTCTATCTACTTGTGTTGCTGCATTGTTGGTGTTCAAATATTCGTCGATTGAAGCATGATAACACCACCGCATAGAAAGTGGTCAAACGATGGCTCGTATCTCAAAAATGTGCAAATCAGGCCACTCGTATCTCAATGTACTCCTGTACTTAGTTCATTCTGTGAGGCCTGGGTGGGAATCACATGCATATGGAGGACGAGTTTGTGCGTGCATGTGTGCGTGCGTGTGTGCGTGCGTGCGTGCGTGCGTGCGTGCGTGCGTGCGTGCGTGCGCGCGCGCGTGCGTGTGTGTGTGTGTGTGTGTGTGTGTATAAACTCACTGAAAGTTGTATCAAAGCAATTTGGGGCTAGATTAAGTTTCAGCTATAAAGCAGATAATTCCATCACAGCGGTGGCTAAATTGAAAGACTCGATTCGCCACTGCTTTATTAAAACATTGCAACCTGTCGTACACCGTGCCAATGACGTTCTGTTAGGAACGTATTAACCTTGATGTATGATGCCGTGCCTGTCTGTGTGTGTGTGTCTGTGTGTGTGTGCGTGTGCGCGCGTGTGCATCGAGATGAGGGACGCTCATTCCTCAATCCTTTCTTTGCAGTCAGACAGCGACGGCGATTAGCGTTCCTCTCCATGTCATCTTCTTCTTCCCCTTCACCTTCCTTCTTTTACTTTCAGCAGCATGAAAGGCATCGAAGGAGGGACCGTTTCTTGCTCTTCATCCGTCACTTGGTGCCTCACACTGACGACATCATAAAAAGAGATCAACTTTTTTTGACTTTCGGGGCGCTTTGGGTGTTGATGTTGATATATTATCTCGTAGTTTAATTCAGCGATTCTTAAAATGTCGTATGAGTGCCACTGGTGATGCGCAGATGCCCTCTATAGGTACGTGACAGAATAACTGCCCAAGTACAGTTCAGTTGTGTTTAACTTTAACCATGTGCTGCAGTCGATGTAAATAAGTTTATATAACGCAACATACAATTTTACAAAAATTGTAAAAGTATTATTCCTGAATATTTATTTTACTTTCAACCACTCGACATGTTCAGTGGCATCAGTGCTATACATACACATATAGTTCTTATTTTTTTCTTTGTATTTTTGCCCTCTATGGACAATAAAAGCGGTATTGTGCTATGACCAAAACATAAATATAAATCTATATAAATAAAACATGAATTGGAATATTTCATATCACACAATTTTCATGCTTTGTCTTTGATTTAAAGATGACAATACGCAAAAATCTACAAAAATTGTAGCAATTGTAACACATGGGTTACATGTAAAAAAAATGCTTTTGTTTGGGGGGGCTTGCATTTTCTGCGCTTGATGTTCTTAATTTATTATTTTACCATGAGCGAGCGAGCAGTGCAAGCTTCTATGATATGAAATTGACGACGAATTGACGACTGTCAATTGGAGATTATAAATCTGAATGTGTTTAAGACAAAGAATGAAGAGTGAAGTTAGATCACATTTGACGAAGCTTGTTTCGTTATAAATGATCGCTCTTATGCTTCAGTGCTGAAGGACCTGGTCAGCCATGAAGGTCACTCCATTCGGATTTGTTTTTGTCTATTAAATTGCTGAGTCAGCATCACTCATGGGAAATTACTTTTGGGAAATTACTTTTGGGAAGCTTGGGCCAACGGTTTTCTGGTTGGTTGGGGTCATGGTGCAGGCAGATTTTGACGTGGATGCTGGGTTTGTACAATTTTAATTAATGACATCATAGTAAATTTGCGGGGTGATTTTTGGGCGTTTTGTTTCTGTTTTAGCAAATTATATGACCGATTTAACATGATTTTGGGGTGATGTGTTGATGTTGGTGAACAACAGTGTATGCTAGCAATATAATGTATAATACTAACCCGAATGCTAGATTTTTTGACTCTAGCAAGATGACGTTTTTTTCATTCTTGTTTGGTTATCTTTTGGGTTTTTTTTCAATTTCCCAAATAGTCATTTTGGAGATTTAAGGACAACATTTTTCAACCAATTCTAACCACTGCAGCTTCAAACTGTTCGGCTCATTCGGAACACGTGTGAAGATATGATAACATTCCCCAAATTCCCACATTTTCACAATAAATTTCTCAAAAATTCTCTTCATACCGCCTTCCACGTTTCTTGACATTTTTTGACTAGTAAAGTCATGTTGAACATTCGCAGCGGTGCATGAACTCCACATGGACGTTTTTTTTTTTTTTTTTTTGGGCCAACGTTGAAGTCGTATATTGTAGAGTAGCCAGACATAATAAGGCGGTAATGTTTTTAATGGTTTAGATTTTCCACTGAACTCCCTTCACCCCCCGAGTCTGACACGCACACACGCGGTGCTAATATTGCAGCGTCGTGGCAGTCATGTGTTTCTTATTGAGCGCTGTGTAATGAAGTTAGCCGGCTTTTTATGAGCGTGCTTGGCAATAAGACGACGTGATTGAGAACATGAGGATCCAATCTGGCCTCCAAATATGAGCGTCAGTGTCGCCTTTCGGCCCTGTTTTGCTTCCCGGCGCTTTGCAAACGCAGCAAGGAGGCTCAACTGTGTGTCGGAAAGGGTCCCGTTTCTTGTTTTCTTCATTTTTAAATTCCTTGATCAAATGTTGCTGAAATCTTCTCCGGTTAGAATGACTGCACTCAACGCAACGAGGAGTGTGTTCATATTTGAATTATGATGTTCCTTCATAATTACTTTCTTACATATTGCATCTCCATAAGTGATGGGTGGATGGATCGGTAGATTGATGGCCGGGGTAGATTGATGGCCGGGGTAGATTGATGGCCGATAGATGGATGGAAAACTGGGACGATGGAAGGGTAAAATCAAGACACGATCACGGTAGATTCATGGGCAGATATTATTGTTGATTGATGGATATAGTGATGGATTATTGACAGGGAAATTGTTGGATCGATTACGGAATCGTTTGATGGGTGTATTGATGGATGATTGACTGGCAAATTGACGATGGGTGAATTTGTAGATTGATGGCTGAATGGATGATTGATACTTTTTTTTTTAGATTGCTAGGTACTACTTGATGCTAGATTGGGTAAAGTGATTATGGATCGATGGGTAGATTGCTGGTCATATTGATGGCTGGTTGAATGGGTAGATTGATGGAGGAGTGAGAGAGTGATGGCTTGGTTGACGCATGGTTTTGATGGTCAGAATGGTGAGTAGAATGATGGGCAGATTGATGGGTAGATTGATTGCTGAGCAGATCAATTGATGGTTATATAGATGGATGGTCGAATAGAATTTATGCCACATCGTGTACAGGAGGGTAACTCGGTCAAGTGTACTGACTGTGACATCACAAGTTGAAATGAAAGAAAATCTGTCCATTTTCTGGAAAGCACAGCTCACACGCGCACACACACACACGCACACGCACGCACACACACACACACACACACACACACACACACACACACACACACACACACACACACACAGCGTCTTACCCGGTGGCTCCTGGTGTATTCCTGAGCCAGATGGGAATTTGTAGTGCCTCCAGCTTGTTGGAGGGCCTTCCCGCTGTTTCTGAGCTGGACACGGAAAATGTCCACGAGGGACACTGGGCTGGCACCGAGGATGGACTGTTCCTTCCAAATATCCTCGTTCTCTGCAAAGACAGAAGGAAAACTAGCCTGAAAGATATTTCACCATTACATCCTGTTTGGGTCAAATTTGAACCTGTTTTGACATTTGACGGCAATTTAAGGAATAGCCTAAATGTCCTTGCTTCATTCTGAAATTTGATGAACTTTTCCAAAAGCAACAACAACAAAAACGCGTAAAATTAGTTTGTGATTTCCCCTTAGGTCTTAAAACAATGAAAAATGGTCATCATGGTGCGAATATTGTCATGTTGAAAGTTTAGGAATGAATGGGATTTTCATGGGTGTGTGTGATTTTTCCGAGTCTAGCCGTAATAATGGTTTCCCCAGAACCATGTTAGGAGCACGTTTTGGTTCATTTACAGTCATTAGCACACAATTTGAGCGGAGTCAAACGTTTAGGGCCACCCCCACGTTTATCAATTCCTCGTTCTGCACTCGAGAGCCAGAACTTACTCGTTGCCACACTGGCTAAGAAGAATGACGACGCTCCAGTCACGCACAGATCATTGCGTCATTATCCGCAGAGAGGTACCTCTATCCAAGACTGTCATTGCACCTGATTTAAAGGCAATGAGCGAAGCAGCCTTGATTGGCGGCAAATCAAGTTGGCTGTGTTCGTGCCCACAACGGTGCAACCCCCCTTATTTTAAATAAACTGGCTCGCGCACATCTGCGCGATTACAAACACCGAGTCAAGCCCGCTTCTGCGCAGATTGACGTCACCCGCTCTGTTGATGCCAACTTTACCTCATTCTTGTCACAGCTCTTGTTGCAGAAGAGTAGTTGAAGCAACAAACATTTTTCCTTCACTTTTTCTTCACTGTTCCACTTTGGCAGAGGGCCGCGCGCCAATGAGGGACATTATAGTTGTAAACTGTCATCGAACATGTTGCCTCCTTCACTGTCCTCTTCCTCGCTCGCGTTCTCTTTTTTCCCTCCTTTACTTGTGTAGTTGTGAGCGACTTGTCGACTCCAATCAGGCACGTCGGGCGGAAGGCGGGCGACCGAGAGCAAAAGAACTGCGGCTGACCTCTTCCTCTGTCTTGCACCATTATGGAAACGGCGCAGCGACGGTGACGGCTCGCAGCGGGGCGATCCGACTCTTGGGAGGCGTTGTCTAAAGGCTCATTATTTCAACCACAAAAAGGGGGCAAGAAAAGAATGCCAAGTCAGTACTTCTGCCCCGCTAAACTTTTTCAAGGAAAGGCCTTTTAAATGGACACTTCGGAGCGGCTTCATCCATAAATACATCGGCTGGAGTGCTCTTAACGGCGTATGTAAGTGAAATAGTGCTGCTCTGAGAATGAGAGCCACGCATGAAGGAGAAAAAGAAGAGGAGGAGAGGTCATTAAAAACATTTTTTTAGGTCACAGGCGCATTTCGGTACGGTTATCATACCAGGGGCCACCGAATCCCCCTGCGCTTGGCTCTAATAGGGACGCTAAATGAACTGTGGCCGACTTACAAGCTCCCAGGGAACTGGACAATTACAATAACACACACAGACACACATGCGGCCCTTTCTCCGTGAGTACAAGATGAGTCTTGACACGCACACATTATGCACAATTTGACACTTTTGTCATATAAATAGTCCACACGGAGTCGTGGTTCTCTAACGCACGTACACAGCACACGTCAAATGAGATGTCGGCAATGCGATTCTGACACATTTCAATTCCTGGTCAAGCGTTAGAGGGACACCTCTTAGGTAGGTGGCAAGACACCAGTTACCTTCTGCGATCTAGTTGGAGAGCAGTAAATTGGTCTGCTTGCCGTTTACCGATCGATGAAAATTGATCGATGAAAATTGATACTTGATTTAATTTAAATGAATGAATATGGGAATGGACCGATTAAGTGACATTTCCTGTGTTTCCACACTTGGGAGTCCCTGGTTGAACAATATTCAGATTTTACATTACGTGGAATATTATTATTAAGCGTGTGATTAAAATGGATGCAAGTTAATCAAAAAGTACTGCAATGATGTTTGGGTGCAAATTTCCCATTTCTTGTTAATTGAATGACGTCCCCAAGAGTTCTCGTATGGACTTTGTGTTGCGATCCAAGATCTTAATTTTGAATGAGCTTCAGATGCGCCACTGCTTTAGTGAAAGAAAAACAAAATATGGAGCGATTACAGAACTGTAATGCCCTGCCATGTGGGCAAGGAGAGCCACAGTGACTGAACGCATCACCAACAAGACAAAATGAGAACACTCGCAAGGAGATGCGGCAGAACATAACTCAGACCCAGTTGCTCATATGCAGAATAACCGGCACCCACTAGGCCACTCCCCTTAAAGGCACACATCCAACACACTAATACAGTATGCACACGTAAAGCGCTTTATCACATGCAATATAATGTTCATTTTGTTTCTGGATTGGCGGTGAGTGTCGCGCCTCACGATGTGAGCAGCATCAACACGTGTCAAAGTTCAGAGGCATGTAGAAGCAAGGAACAAAAAAAAAATGTGATTGCAGCTACAAGGCACATTTCGGCAGTGAAATGTTCTCTGTGAGTGGAAAAGCAGAAGAAAAAGCAGTGTCGAAATGCAATGTAAAAGGTGCGCTGGCTGCATGCAGGAGATACTCTGCAGCCCAGAGAGAAGTCAAAGTGGTTGAAATTGGTGTGGAAACACAATCAGCCACCAGATTGAGACCACCTCTGCTTGTTACCTCAGCTGAGCCCACCTGTCCTTCCTTCCTTCTTGTCCTCCCTCCCTCCATCCTTCCTCCGCCTCCATCCCCGCCACTGCTCGCAATCCGCCCCTCAGTCGGCGTCCTCTATGAAAAGGTGTTCCACTTTTTCGCCGCGCTTTGAAGTGCTGCCGCCTCCTCCTCTCGTGTCATCTGCTCATCGCCGCCCGCCTTATCGTCCTCATCCATCTTCATCATCTTCTGCTGACGCCCTTCTCTTAAATCTCTTTTTTTTTTCTGGGGGGGGGAGGTATCTTTCAACAAGATTTCTCCTCAGTCTCTTCTCAGGTAGAAGATTTTAGTAATTGGCATTTGGGGATTTTACTGGCCAACAGGTCCCTTGGCGGCAGATTATGCACGGCTAAATAATTGTTATTGAACTAAAGACAGCAAAAAGTGTGAAGGCAGCAGCAATAGCTGCTTATCGTTTTGAGAGTCTGATTCTGGTCCAGACCCATCCAGAACTGTACCACTAAATATGTTCCGAAATAGTAATTTAAAAAAATAGCTACCACAGGTCAGGCAAGGGGGCTTGCACTGCCTTTCATGATTTTGATTGGGGTTCTTCCAAGATCCCTTTATTTTTCTTTTTTTTTTCTCAAAAAGCAAAGCTTTTTTTGTGCCCTCAAAAATGATCAATCAAGCACCAAAATAATTTCCGAAAAAGTAGCCAATACAATCTACTTACTGCATCCTTCTTACTACATGTATGAAGCATTTTTCTTCATAGCTTTGAAAGATGACTGCAGAATGCTACAATGATACACATTTTTGAATGAACAACCACAACCTCGGTGTGTACATTGCACACCCCTTTTACATATAACCTGAAAAGGTCAACACAAAAAAAAAAAAAAAAAAAAAAAGCATCAATGATGGAAACATCATTTAAACAAATTTCAACAAATGTGAAAAATTTGCAAAAGCAAGCACGGTATACTGCACTCCGTGCATCTGCTTGCTCAATGTCTCCTCTTTCTTGCAAAGAATAAGCATCTTGAGAAAACGATTTGGATTGTAGTAATGTTCCTGTTGTTTTTCCTTCTTTTTCTTTCTCACATTTTTTTTCTTGACACGTCAGACACGCATACGCAGACACACACACACGCTGTGTGTTGACTACCGCGTGTGATCTCTGCGCAAAATCTCCAGCTGTTATGGATGGTGGAACACTTTGCTTTTGTTCCCTCCATGTGCAGGTGATCTCCCCTGGGAGCATTGCACCAGCAGGTGGCGCCTGCAAAGGGCGGGATATGGTGGGCGGTTTGGGGTAAGCGCATCGATGCATGGTACAGACGGAAGGGATACTAGGGGTGGAATTGGCGGGGGCGAGGTGACGACAAGAGGATGAGAAAGAGAAAGTTGGGCCCACTTCAAAGACGAGGAATGGGGGGGTATTAAGAACAGAACCATCCCAGTTCCGGGGGGGTCTGGGTGGGAGGTTTTCAGCCACAAGAGAGATGGCAAGTGAGGCGGACTTCACACGTGTTCAATACTCATCCTCATCCTTTTCTTCTGGCCACTTGGCTCATCTTCTGATCCAGGGGTGGGCAAAACCACTCCGTTTTTTTAATCTGGCCCAAGAGTCCGATAATACGGGTTGAAAATTACAAAGAAATCCGTACTGCATGCATTTTTTAATTGTATTTAACATTTGTATTGATATCACTATATGTTTTTTTTTCCAACAAATGCCTTGGCCAATGCATATGGTCCATTTCCAAAATGCAGTGTGGCCGTTGAGATCCTTCCTTCCCGCTTGTGCCCATCTCATTTGCATATTGCTTGATGGCGCAGCGCCAAAACACTTATCTCCAACCGGCACCGACCTCGCAGGACAGCTCAATTAGAAGCCGCGACTGTGACACGCGATTAGGTGACACTCCAGATGGACATGTGATTTACACCAGTCCTTGTGGAGACGCCACTTTGCAATCTGGAAAACCAACACATCCACAACACGTGTTGACTAGGACCTCTGAATGATACAGAATTTAGCACACATGTTCGTCACGACAGGACGGACTGAAATCAATGCAGAACCTATGCTGTGAAAAACATCGATAGTTGGCTAGTTTAAATTGAAAGTGTTATCTGGAGTGATTTACATATCATCTTTACGTATCTTTTCCCATTGAAATTAATTCAAATCCGTTTAAAAAAAAACAACAACAATAAAAACATTTTTAATGTGGTTTTAAATATTAAAAAACACGTTAAGTGATTGTAGTTTAGAAAAACTAATTATATAATTGAATATAATGGAAAGAATAAAAATTCAATCGTCATCGCGCAGGTCCTTCTCGGGTGTGCGTCACGGACACCTGACACTTAATACAAATGTACAGATACACAATCAAGTGTTCAAACATCCGTCGCTTAAAGGGTTATGACTATCGACACATCGATGCTAGTTTTATGAGCCTAACTATGGCGTTTTGTATTGTGTGTTAGCATTAAGCTAGTGGACTTTTGTAAGGAAACGGTTTGTGATTTGGTTCAACAACTACTTCTCTTTGTTTTACGTTGAGTATGACAGTAAGCTTGAACTGGGAGTAGCATTGAGCTTTCATCATCTCGGTGTGGGCGGCAAAATTTGGCGATTGGCTATGAAACACGACATTTTTGGCCCGGCTTCCCAAACCACACTGTTGACCCCGAGTGGCACTCTGAGGAACTCCATATGCTATATTTCTAAAATATTTCACTGCGCCGCCAAGAAGCAAAATTGGTGTTGATGCAAAGCTGAACTTGTTCCTGAGGGGAAAATAGCATGTGAATTTTTATCACAGTCGGACAGCGTTACATGAAGACAATCAAAATGTAATAATGATGATAATAATGGTCATCTCTCCTCCGAAATGGATAGAGCAAGAAACTATTGAAGCCTGAAGACGCTATATGGCTTGTACTTTGTAGATGAGGTGGTCGCGTGTCAGGATGCATGGCCGTTATTGATTGCCTTCTTGTCTAAAACTTGAACATTTGATGCATCGGTGCAAAATAAACGGCTAGATGAATGTATTGAAGATAATTGAGTCGCTCGATGGGAGGGTGAATGGGAGATTAATGACAGATGGATCGATAGCAGGGTGGATGTTAGAAAAATGGATGGATTGAGGGAGGATTGGATGTAACGGGCGGGGCGGTGTGTGAGTGGTCGGCACGTCTGATTCACAGTTGTGATGCTCGTGTTTCGAAGTTCCGCTGCGGTGGAGCTTGCATGTTGGGGTTCGGCAACTTCGAGGAAAACAGGCGCGTTCAGCTAATTGACGTAAATTGTCCGGCGTGCGCCCCGCTTCGCTCGTCAAAAGTATTAAGTCGAGCCACTGTATGTTGTTAATGTGCCTTAATTCCATTGTCAGTATATTGAGTCCTTGTTTCTTTCAGTCCCGCGGGACTCTGCCGCCGCTATTTAATTGTAATAAACGTCTGAGTGAACTAATCCAATGCAAGGCAACTCAAAGCAAAGCCCTTCTTTGTGGTGGAGTGAAGGTGTCCAATCGTCTGCGCCGCCGGCTTGTCAAGTGGCCTCTCCAAGCTTTGAGCCGAGATGAGAAATTAACACCTATTTGATTGAACACTCAATGCTGATTGAATTCAGAAGCCATGAAGACAGCTGCTTTCCTGAGTCACGCTGTGTTGCTAGGACACGGCATTCACATGTGAAAACATTCCTGATATTCTCCAGAACGGAGGTTTAGAATTGTCCCTGAAGCTAGCGAATGCTTACGAACGTAAAACCAAGTTGTCAGTAACATTGACGATGCAAGATGGATGCCCCTGTGGCTTCAGCCACGATGGGCCTATTGTGCTTGCGAACCCTGATGAAACCCAAAATGTGTTCTGTTCGCAAGCATTTGCCACTCACGCTAAGCTAAGCTTCACTCACGAACTTCGACAGCATTTCCGTTTCGCTTCAGCTCTTCAGCATTCCCACGTGATCATTTGGCAGCACTCGCGAGTATCATCGTAGCTTCATTCCTGCGTGTGATGTTCGTGAAATGTCCATTTGTAGAATCGTACTCAAAACATCGGTGGCAACCCTTACAAGAAGAAGGGTTACCGTTGAATCCCCCCTTACATGTTCGCCTCGCAGAAACGATTCAGCCGGCGTGGGATTCTTCCCATCTCGACAACAAACCCCTCCATGAATATTCATCCCCATCCTGAAGAGTGTTTCATGCCTAGAAAATATTGCACGGACGACGGGGGTGCGCGATCATCACCCGCACAACATCTGCTGAATATGAATGATGCGTCCTCGCTCCCTTTTTGTTTCCTGCCGAGACCTGAACCGAGGCCGCCTGGCATGAGCACGATGCTAACAAAGCAATGAGTGTGCGGAATGCTCCTGCCGCACGGCCCATCACGTTCTAGCTCCCAAAAGGAGTTTGCTCAAGTCCGGATGGCTAAAAAAACATTTGAGTTCCCGGTCCCAAAAGGTTGCTTTTCCGCATTGAAATTCATGACAATGGAAAAAATATGGCTATTAGCATTTCAAATTAGGGTTCAAAGTCATGCCTAGGATGCTAATTAGGATTTCAAACCCTATTAAGGGTTTTAAAACAAGGGTTAGGGTTTCAGATTGGCTTTTTAGGAGGGGTTTCAAGCCTGATTTCAGGCTTCAAATGTGTTTGGCTTTCAATTTCTGGTTATATTTCTATATAAAATTGTCCTTTCAGACGAATATAATGAGCCAAAGTATATTACAATGGATTTGCCTTGTAATAAATCTCCAGTGTAAGACATGCAAGACACCAGCTAATCTGCATTTAAATTCATATCCGTCCAAGATGACCAAGATGGCACCTTCCATCACACATGTGTTAATTACATCTGGCCCGCGTCAAACAAAGTCCCCCTTCCTCTATGCGGGCCCGGAGCACAGTGAAAGATGACATGAGTCACTCGCTCTGTCAATCAGTGCGCAGTGATATGAATCTTAATTTCACTTCTTCTTGGAAAGTGTAAGCGGCAACTAAACATGAGTTACGCATGTGATGTTGTTGAACATCAAAAAAAAGGAGTGAATGTGAGCAGCACCAATATTTGCAGCGATGTATGTAGCAAACACTTGTACAGTGGTACCTCTACTTCCGAACGTCTCTTCATCATGAAAATTTCAAATTACGAAACGCCTCAACAGGAAAATATTGCCTCTAGTTACGAAAGAAATTTCAAGATACGAAAGGTAAAAATACAGTATGGCCTGCTACTCACAGTTCCGAGTTTCCTGAACGCAACATAGTTCAAGCTACCCTGGCTATTACCGAGCATCATCCTGGCATCCCATTGGCAAAGAGGGACCTCTACTGTATGTGTCTATGTGTGTAGATAGATAAATCGAGAGAGCTGTGTTTATGCAGTGTCCTCGTCATTCCCCCCCCACCGGGGGCCATGAGGTGTTTTACGTAAATGTGAATTACCCTGAAAAATTGTTCACCAGTCAGGCGATCACTCACTATGCCGATGTTTGCCTTGGACATTTTCGAAGGATTGTTAAAAGCCGACAAAAGCAGATGTCCTTGGAGCAGTTCTTCACAAAACAACAGGCAAAAACCACTTCTGAGAGAGAACATGGACTAAAGAGGGCAAAAAAACGATGAGGCAGTTAAAAGTTAAATGACCATTCTTTTTATTTTTTGTTTTGATGCATTTTTACACTTTAGGAAAGAGTTATGTCTTAATTTTGGTGGGTTTGGAACAAATTTAGGGCATTTACATGGAAAATGCGTCTCAATTTACAAGATTTCTCGTGAAGAGATTTCTTCCGGAACCAATTAATTTCGTAAGTAGAGGAAATTTTGGCGGGTTTGGAACAAATTAGGGCATTTACATGGAAAACGCATCTCAATTTACAAGATTTCTCGTTAAGAAATTTCTTCCGGAACCAATTAATTTCATAAATAGAGGTACCACTGTATCATAAAATAGCCTATTTTGAAAGTCAGACTTTATTAACACACTATTCATAAAGAAGTGAATGTGAACAGTAGCAAGAATAGTCGGCAGTGTTGTATGTGTTGACTGCACGCGAGATCATTTATTTTTGTGGTCTATTCGTTTTCTGTTTTATATGTTTTAATTCATTTGTTGAAAAAAGTCTTATTGTTCCGCGAGCCGTAATGAATTCCTGTTCCTTGTTCCTTCATGTGCCCTCCTCGCTGATCTCTGCAAATGAGACGGCGGCGAATCATTACGGCCAAGTGTAGAAGGTCAAGTGATTTTTAAAGAAGGCCAATTAAGAAGCAGGCATTGCGAGGGGCCAATTCCAAAGCAGGCATTGCGAGGGGTCTGCGGTAAGGCGCGAAAAAACGCTCGCCCGCGTAGGCGAGGGTGACGTTCACACGCCGTACGCTAATGTGCCAGCGTTGAGCCGAGAAGAAAGAGCGGAGTGGGCGAGAGTTACATGAGCATGTGATCAAGAGAATTATTAGTTGAGACGTGGTGAAGCAGCATGTGGATAATAAGCCAAATAATTGTTCACTACTGTGCAGCCAATGTTCAAATTAATTCAAGAGACAAAAATATTGGGATACAATAATCAGGCTTTTAAATATGCGTGAGTTAGGGTGTCAAATAAAGACCCGGGTTTTAAATGAAAGTGTCAAAAACCCAGACGCATTGTGTATTTAAAACAACCATATCATTTTTGCCTTTAAATTCGCTAGTTTAATGCTAACACATATTGGGAAACGCCATCAATGGGCTAACAAACAGAATTCACGTGGCATTGCTGTCCGGCCTTGAGCAACTACTCAGATATGCTTCCACTGTCGTGCATCTTAAATGTAAACAGCTCGGACGTCTCGTCTTGTCCGTGTTATCGGCGGTGTTGTCCAAATATCCTTTGCAGACAACGTTGAAGATGATGATGTCGACGTCTGTCATGATGCTCACATTTTCATCTCGAGCATTCAGACAAACATCTCAGATTAGCTCCTCCGGCTCCTCCTTTAATATCCAGCTCGCAGCCGTGCGACAAACATCGGAGATGGCTCGCGAGATGCCGCTCTGATGTCTGAGCCGCTTTAGGGGAGGTCGGCTAAAGCTGATGAATACTGAGCAGGTGCGCGGATCAGGCGCGCACATCAGGCGTCTTTCAGAAAAGTACTTTTGATTGACACATTAGATGGAACCAGGTAATCCGGATTTGAAACCCAAAGACATACTTCAAACCCTAATCCTCCTGTGAAACCCAAACCCTTGTGTGAAACTCCAATTTGAAACACCCAGGCTTGAAACTATAAATTTAAACTCTAAGCCCTGTCTTTAAACCGTAACCCACACTTGAAACCCTACTTTATAACTCTGGCTAGAAATCCTATTTTGAAACCTTGACCCTGTCTTGAAATGTTAAGACAATACTGAAACCCTAACCCTGATTTGAAACTCTTATTTTAAACCCTAAACAAGGCTTGAAACCCTAACCCAGACCTTGAAACGCTAAAACTCATTTGAAACCCAAACGCTAGTGTGAAATCTTACTCAAAACTTGAAACCCTAACCCTTGTTTGAACCCGAATGTGAAACCTAAACCCTGTCTTCAAAACCCAATCCAGGCTTCAAACTTTAACTTGAAACTGTAAACAAGCCTTGAAACCCTACTTTGGAACCCTACCCCTGACTTGACATCCTAACTCTGGCTTGGAACCTTAACCCATATTTGAAACCTTAACCAAGATTCGGAACCCTCGCTTGAAACCCAAGCCCTTGTTTGAAACCACCTTTTAAATCCCAAACCCATACGTGCAACCATACTTTGAAACCCTTATCTTGCCTCTAAAAACCTAATCCAATTTTTACACCCTAGATCTGGCTTGAAACTCTTCATTTTAAATCCTAATAATGTCTTGAAACCCCAACCATGGCTTGAACCCCTACTTTGAAACACTAAACCTAGCTTTAACTCCTGCCTTGAGACCCTAACCCTAATTTGAAACCCTAACTGCCCATGTCACTCAAAACCACTATGGTCACAGAAGTAATATGGTGCAAAACTTTTAGCACTTAAAGAGTACCTTAAAGTTTAGCACTAACTTTGAGTGTGTTCCCATTCGTTGAGTGCCTGCGCACAAAGCTGAGGTGACAAGTGGGTGAACTAAATGAACTCTTGGATGTAAAGTGCGTCTTATTGTCTTATTAAGGCGTCAGCATTAAGCCTCCTGAGCCGGAACCAGCTCCACAATCACGTCGCGTTCTCAAACATCCCGTTTAATTATTCCATTGCGATACCAGCGCAGACAATCAAGGCAAAAAAGGTAAAACTGGAGATTAGACGCCGGCTCGTTTAGTCTCTTTGGAACCATTAGCATAATGGAGAAACTAATTTTAATGGTTTTACAACGGTTGTGTTGTCGTGTGTTGTTTTGTGTACTTTCACCGCACGCGTACAAACACTCGCGCACAACTTGATTGGTTCTTTGCAGTTTGAACATCGCAAAAACTTTGAAGTTTGACCTAAATGTTGGTGCTAAACATCTCGTGAGGAGAAGAGTCACCAAATTAGCTTAACGCTAGCAAGAGCTTAGCAAGAAGTTAGCAGACTTTTTTAAATTTTATTTATTCCATTAGTTGTCTTGAGACACAAGTTTAATTTATTCTATGATCACACTCGTAACTGGAAAAGCCATCAATCGTTCTACCCGAATTTAGTGCGCAGCAGCCCTGGTTGCCATGTTGTGTACCGTAGCCACATCTTATATGGCAGACGTGGCGTCCGGGGAGTAGCTGATAAAAACACACGACATGAGCAGAGTGGGAGCGCTCGCCACTCAGCTCCCAGGTGTCAGACAGCAACGCGGTGTACTTCCTCTCTGTCTGTAAAACAACTTCGGTGCTTTTGAATAACTAATCGTATCTGAGCCACTTAGCATTGTAAGTCATCTTAGCAGTGATTTATGGAGTAGTTGTTGAACTATTCTTTTTAATGTATGCAGTCCTTCCAAATATTTAGAGAGAGCAGAAGGACAACCAATAGACGCTATCAGTAGGTGGCGCTGATCTATTGTGTTGATTTCTTTTTTATGTTTTCTGAATATCTATTCTGCACATACTGTACTGCTACGACATAACTTGATGAATCTCGTGGGGGTAGCGCTCAGGTGATTGAGTGGTCGTGCCCTAAACCAAAGGTTGTGGGTTTGACCCTGAGGCCTCGCGGCCACGCCCGAGTTATTTTTGAGCAAGGTATTCGAACGCCCAGTTGCTCTTGATGCTGTGTCATCAGTCGTCATCAGTCAGGACAGGTTAGGTTTTGAAACTGGGGCTTCAAATTAATATTTCAAGATTTAATTCGACTTTTAAGGCTGGGGGTAAGGTTCAAAATTAGCCTTTTGAGCCAGGTTAAGGATTTCAGATTTGGGTTTAGGGTGTCAAATCGGGCTGTTATATTTTAGTTGGAGGTTCAAGTAAGAGATTCCATAGGAGGATTAGGGTTTGTCAAAGGCTAAAATTGTCTTAAGAATCAGCAAAGCGTCGGTGTTTTTACGTCCGACACCACACAGGTGGTTGATGAGTGGTTGAAACGCAAGCATCACATTTGGTAAAGCTAAACTTTTACAAGCATGAGCTTGAGATCATCAGGGGTAAAATGAAGACATGATTAAATAATAATCATAAGGGAGTGATGAGGGCTGTAAACATGCATTCCTCTGTGTCCACATCTCACTCACACACACACACACACACACACACACACACACACACACACACACACACACACGCACGTACGCTGCAATGCCGCCAACATTTTTTCCTAATTATCTACACTGAGAGCCATAAAGGAGCAGACAGTGGCTTGATTAAAGTGTTGCGTTGCTGATGAGAGGTTCTTCACAAGTGAGCCGCACTTTGAGAGTTAGCGCAATAATTAACACCCTGCAGGGGGCGCCAGGTTGGGCGGCCCCTCGTGGGCACGCAGTGAAAGTGAGTGCGCACACGAATCAAAACATTTTGGGGAATTTTCAGACGACATTTTGTTGACAGAATGTTTGTTCATGTTGGAACAAGGAATGCACATAACCACTTTTTTTTCCAGACCATATTCAAGTACTTACATTTGAGTACTCATAAATAGTCAGTACCTATGTTTGATGCGTCGGTTTTCTCCGGGTGCTCCGGTTTCCTCCCACATGCCAAAATAATATCTATAATTTGCTCTTATGTGCATTTGCTTCCGTCGTGGTTGCCTCAACCAAAAGCTTGTAGGCGACGCTCTGCCGTCTCATTTACATTAGAACGCAATGTTCCAACTCTACGAGCGTCACGCTGACACATACCGAGGCATCTTCATGTTGCAAATCCGAATGGAAGCAACACGTCTTCGCCCGACACGTTGTTCACCTTGGCCTGCTTGTCGTCCTTTCAGCGTTTGTCACATGAAAGGCAAACAAGTGCGGGCGCTTGGAGAGGTGTCATTCATCTTCCCGCGGCCTCTCTGTTTGTCACCCTGGTCCGCGCGATGACTCGTCATCCCTCTTCTCCTGTCATTCACGTCGTCCTTTTCAGTGGGACGCTCCTTCTCCTCCTCCTCCCCCTCCTCCCGGCTTCGTTTTCGTTTTGACTGATTGATGGATGGCTGCTCCTCGCTTCACATTTAGATGTGATAGCCATGCAATAAACAATGATAACATTTCTCATCCCTCATCCTTTCCAATGCCAGGAAAAGATGTTTACAAGGCGCTAAACTCACTTTGATGTTTACGGAAATGCGCATCGCGGGTTCATCGGAGACTCAAAATTGTCTGGTTTTTGCCAAGCGCGGAAATAACACTCGTTTGTTTTGTCAAAGATTTCAATTTTGTCAACCAAATCATCCATGTTAGGTTATTTTAGGACAATAAATTGCCTTTAGTGTTTACAAAAATTTGTATAAAGCCTGAATTCTTCTTAGCTTTTGTTTTTTTGGGAGGATGGTCGAAGATTAATTGTCTTTGCCAATTACATAATGTATACATTACAGTACATTAATGTCAGCCTAAAAATTGTCTTTATTTATGAAAACCCCTACATTAGATCCATTCTAAGAATGCATTGTCCTTGACATTCGGTGAATTGAATTGTACATTTTTATGATTTTACAAAATGTTATTTAAGAAAAGAAATAAATGTTAAAATAAATTTCAGTTCCAGTTCCATTCCAGTTTCCCACCAAAACAATATTTTTCGGGGTGTTAATGAAAGCGGAAGTCAAGTTTTTTTTTTTTATTTTTTTCAGTATGTTTAATGTGCCCCCACCAGTCTAAACACTGTTCTGATTGATACCGCGTTTGTGGAATAAGAATTAAATCGACTAATCCGCCCACTTTTAGCCAACCAAAGGAGGCTGACATTTTACACAGCACTGCCACCCGCTGCTGACTGAAACTGCTGGCTCACCTGTTTTCTGGCTTTGCTCCCGTCTGGTTGAGTCAGACTGTGTTGCTGTGTGAAAGTCAACACTTTGCTGGCTCTGTGTAAAAAAACAAAAGCCGGGTAAGGCATAGCTTATTCCAGGGGTGTTAAACTCAAGTCCTGGAGGGCCGCTGTCCTGCATGTTTTCCAAGTCTCCCTGTTGCAACACACCTGATTCAAATGATCAGATCATCAGCAAGCTCTGCGGAAGCCTGACATTGAACCTGTTCATTTGAATCAGGTGTGTTGCAAAAGGGAGACTTGGAAAACATGCAGGACAGCGGCCCTCCAGGACCTGAGTTTGACACCTATGGCTTATTCAGTAGGATCTCTGTGAAAGAGGTTTCACTGTGTCTGTTTTGGTACTAAATAACCAGCGCTTAGGTCCTGCTTCTGTGTCTTTGCGGGATTATGCAAAAAAAAAAAACACTCGGCACCCGATTCATTTTCAGAGCCGACTTTATCTCACGGCAAATCCAGAAAGTCTACTTTCCATCCGCTGGGGATGATTTAGTTGTTTTGGAAATAATTCCTTGCGCTTGTCTGCCATTCTTGGACTTGCATGTCATGGAAGTGGCTTGATAATGTTTGGAATATGGCTTTGTACTCCTGGAAGACATACGACAGTCATCATTTTGCACACAGACACACACCAGATAAGCCAACAGAAGGCTTAGGACGTCATAGAAAACTCATGATCCAATACAAAAGATGGGTGGAGGGGGGAGAAAAAAAATGAAGCTGAATAAATCTCAGTTTGTGGGTTTTATTTACAATGCAGGCAATAAGTGAATATGAAGAGGAAGAAGGAGCGTCGAGAAGGTGCCCACCGAAACCATCGACACCTTTGTTTTCCCTCATTGGTTCTTAATGGATGTTTCAGTGTCAATCGAACTCTCCTCAAACGTTACGAGCACACTCACAAATACACACACACAAACACACATGCACAAACCGAGTGAAGAGTAAAAAAACTAAAAGCAAAACAAACCATTACGATGACGGGAAGAGTGAAGAGAGCCATATCGGGGGTCCAATAAACCGCTACTCTTTGCGCAATACGCTCGAGATGGTTTCAGTTTGTTGCACTTAAGGAGCTGATTGATTGATGACAAAAGCGAGCAAAAACATCAAAGGCGTATCAGGCTTTGACAAATCTCACAAAATGTGTTTTGGTCTACTTGGATGGTCAACTAAACTAATATTTATCAAACATCAACGGCAAATTACTAGAGTCCTGAACTAACCCGGTATGTTGTTTTTGTGAAGACCGCTTGTAAATGTTGTTGAACATTTTGTCTTTTATATTTTCACTGCACTTGTCAAAGACCAAATGGCCTCTGAAGTTTACGCACCAAAGTTTGTATGTTCCGTATGAGGACGAGAAGCTATTTCATTAAAGTCATATCCATCGGTTTTGCCATTTTTTTTAACGCATAAATTATCTTTGATATTTATGACAACACATCTAGCCCTGACTCTAAATTATATTATTTTATTTACCAAATGTTTTGTGTTCAAGACACGAGGGCAACATTCACACTACGGGGCGTGATGTCCCATTTGAAATTTTTGTTAAATCCGATCTTTTTATATCTGTTTTTAGATACTCGTTCCCTTTACAAAAAACACATGCGACTTCGAATGTGAATGGAATATTTCCGGGACAAAGGCAGCGTTGACAGAAGGAAATATGGTCCGGCGTTTAGGGGCTCATTTTTTTGTTGTTTACAAAAACCTGCACATTGATGACTGTAATTTTTCCTCAAAAAATACCCAAGTTCGATTTTTCAAATACTTCCCAAACTGCTTCATGGACACTAAATGTTTATAAGTCGCTTGGGTTAAATTAATCAAAGACATGGCCCTGTTTTTTTGTGTTTTGTTTTGTTTTTTTTTTGCCAGGTTTTCAGTTTAGTATGTCCCTGAATGTTTTGACCTTCCCATGCGACCATCTCAGTTCCAGTCGTTTCCTTCGCCAACCCACAAACACATCCAATCGTGTGCATGTGTGTATTTCCGCCAGTTTCCCATTAAGTGTGTTTTTATTGATGAATCTGCAGTCATGCGGAACTCTGTTTACCCACGGTGCCATTAGCTCCAGGGGGGGTGCCATGGCAACAGTGTAAGTAGGATAAATGACATCACGGCAGGGGCAGCTGGAGGCTTTTGGGGGGGCTTGTGCACACCTTGGCAAACGCAAGACGGATAGCGGCAAGCTAGCCGAACGATGAAGGAGGCAGAGAAAGAGGAGTGTCATGAAGATGTCGAGAAGGGGCGGATGGATGTGTAGCGGGGCATGGTAGCGGAATGACTTCTCGTGGGAAATTAAAAGTTATTGTATAATTATTTCTATGTGACATCGGTGGCCTGATGTCTCCCTTTACACCTGCAATTAAAGAGACGCCTGTTGTCCTCACGCGCGTCCGCAGTCGGCTTATTTGCGCTGACGGATGACGTCCTGCCTCGACATCTCGCATTAGTCCACAAACTCGCCGTGACTCCCATCAAGTGTTGTGTCATGTTTTACAATTAGCCTCATTTCACACACAATCTGGCACCGGAGGGCTCTTTCTAAGCGAACCTGAATGGCTTAAACAACAAAACATAAATCGTATTTGTCGGAACTCCGTAGATGTCGTTCAACGGGAAATATGTCCCCCTAAATTCGCACAAAACTGAGATTTCAGTGCGGTGAGCATCTCAAGCGATGGTTCTCAAACTTCTCAAAGAAACAACACCGTGACAATCGAGGAGAATCTGGCAAAGTGATTTCAGAGTGCTACAGCAATAGACCAACCAGCGGGATAAGCCTCCCTGTTACTTCCTGTTTGGCTGCTACGCAAGCACAACCAAATAAGAGGAAGCTTGCATCGAGGCGTTGTCATGCTCGATAGCACCACCACGAAAAAAACAATTGCAGCGTGGAAAGGCGGTCAGGCAGGCACGCCATTGAAACAAACAACAAACAAAGCAGACAAACACACATGCGAAATGAAAACACCGAAGGAGCAAGGAACAGATGCTAACGTCACTCGCTTGGCTTTAAAGTGCACATTAACAACCAAATACCGTACAACATTGCGTTTGTACGTGTGTGCGCGTGTGTTTGAGACTTTTGGCTTGTTTGCACATCATAAAATCTGTTTATTTTTTTACATTGTCTTTATTGTTTTATATTTATATTTTACAATACAGAGCTAATTTTCTGTATTGAAAACTTAACCCCCCCCAAGAAATTGTAAATTTTGGGGGGCGCAGGAACGGATTAATGGCATGTCCATTCATTTCAATGTGGACAATTGATTTGGAGTTCACTGTACGTGTGACCTCATTGTAAAAAAGGTCAACTTACTTTTGCCCTTAAAGTTAGTTGTCTTCTGTTTTCCTGTTGTGTGTTTATAATGAGTCTTGAGGCTGAGCCAACTCCATTACCCATCAGTCCTTTCTGCTCCAGCAAGGTTAATGTATGTCAGCACAAAGTCCTCCTTCACCTTGGCGTTCTGCTGTTTACCCACACACACACACACACACACACACACACACACACACACACACACACACACACACACACACACACACACACACACACACACACAATGAGTTAACCGTTCCGAAAGGGATTAGACAGTCATGATGAAGAGGAAAATGTGCAGAGATGTTGCGGGGCGGAAAGTACCGGTAGCATTCGTCAAACACTTGTCACTTGTCAATAAGCTGAGGGGGATGTTGTGCGGCCATGCAGGCTGGCTGGCCGCAGGTGACCCGCCCTTGGACGCAATCGTCGGTCAACAGATTGAAGCGCCATCAATAGAGAGCAGCGGAAATATTTTCACATGGGAACTAAAGGGATGAGAAACCGTCATCACAAACCATTGAAGGAAAAATGGCATGTAAACAAAATTGAAGCATTGTCTACTCAGATATCAATCTCGTCGTAAAACGTTCATGCTTTGATGAGGCGTTGCTAAACTTAAGCATTGTCAGTGTAAGAAGTTGAAATACATTGCTGAAGTGACGTTTTTTAAAATATCAAAATGTGACGAAGCAAAGTAACAGAGATTTGTTTGTTTTTGAGCTTTTTTGATGGAATAAAATCACACTTGTGTCTTACATTGTGTCTGCATATACACACACAACATTCTATCTCTGAGCAAACACCTGAACGTCTCAAATCATTCTTGAAACAACCGGTTTTGTTCCATTTCATTGATTTGATGTGGCACACGTACACGCGCGCGGACGGACATCGGCACAAACACCCGCACAATACACACTATCTCTAAACAAACACCTGAACATCGAAAATCATTTTGAAGTGTCACTTTGCGGTCCATTCCACTGCATTGTGACACAGCAGTGGAATATGCTGACACACACACACACACACACACACACACACACACACACACACACACACACACACACACACACACACACACACGAAATCAATGTCCCAGCAGGTCATGAATGGACTGCGCTCACCTGACCAAAGCTATCAGCCGCCGCCGCTAGCCACACTTGTGTGAGTGTGCTAGCTTGATTAGCGATGTGGCGGCGGCACCACGCTGAGCATGGTAATGGCATCCTCGACTGGGCTGCCGAGCGGTTGTTAGCATGCTAAGGGGAGCGTCACTAATAGAAATCAACAGAGCGTGCAGTGGCGCCCCCTGTTGTGTGTGTGTGTGTGCGTGTGCGTGTGCGTGTGCGTGTGCGTGTGTGTGTGTGTGTGTGTGTGTGTGTGTGAGTGTTGTACACTTCAATCAGTACTTACAAAAGGCTTTAAAATGTCGTGTTCATGCGTTTCAAAGGACAGAGCAAAAAAATTTAATTGGTTCCATTTTCATTGTAAGTCATCTAGGTCCTTGTACTCCGCATTGGTTGAAGTGCGGCACCTGGAATCTTCTTGTTTGTTGAATGTGTTGTATTTATTCTGGTTCCTCCTTCAAAACTGACGATGCAACAATGCTATCAGGTTAATGATTTGAGAGAAACTCAGTCTCTGTGGCTGTTTCAGACCACCTGAGACCGGCAAAGAGGCAAAAAGAGATCCCAGCTGCCACCTGCGCGGTCACAACGGTGCTTCTTCGTGCTCTCGGTGGAGCAGAGTGACAAGGTGGGAGAGTGGAGGAGCAGAGCCAGGTCACCAGGCGAGACATGACCTTTCACAGCTGTGAAGCCAGCCCGCTGAGCAGCCTTCAGGTACATGAACGCACTTCACTGGGGGCGCGGGGGGGGGGGACTGAAGGAGCACCGAATCGTGTTGGGTAGAGTAGTGAGCAAACGCAGCTTCTTCTTCTTCTGTGTTTACATGCAAAAATAGACGTGGTGGGAATTGGGACATAACGTCACATGAGCATTGAAGAAATGCGAAGTAACACTCTTAATGTACCGTGTAACCTGCTATCACTGAAAGGGTTGAAGTCGATACTCATTATAAAAAAACGGTTTAATGTTTATTTTTTTAGGGAATCAAAAAAAAACAAAACAATTCTTACTTCGAGTATATTTGATGGCACAACCAAGTATTTGTCATGATTTCAGTACAGGTCAGTGGTAGTCAATCACTTTTTGTCACCCAGAAGTATCCTGCTGTCTATTGTTTACAAACATTATGAAAAGGTCTACGGACCTTTAAGCCTGGCTAACCCATCCTTCCCCAGCTGTCAGCGCATCGTCTCGTTCTTTTGCCGACATTGAGCCTTTCGTCTGTCAGTCAGCATCTGACACGTAAAGCAGCTCAAGAAGAAAACGAACGGAACGGAAAGTAATCACATGAAATCATATGCAACATATTCAAACATGTTTAAAAAAAAAAAACAACGCTCTCACACTGAAGAAACGGTAGACGATTGTAATGCGTCACTTTGATGAAAGGAAAGTAAAAGTAACTCAAAATGGTAAATTCAAACACCAAACCATCTCATTTCAATCAACAAAAGTTAGCGAGCCAAATGCTAACGTACAATGTGAAACGACCCCGGCGGGCTAATGAAAATTAGCATGCATGTTACCCACCTTTAGCATCGCAAAACTACTCCATAGCAAAAGGATGTGACTCATCATCCTTTTTGGTCGCAATATTCAACGTACCGACGGTAAATAAAGACGCTCCAGAGTACAAAAGCAAAAAGAAAACACTTCTGGATGAGAAGCTTTTCATCTTGAGTAAGCGTTACCGTGTTGCTACAAAACAGTAACTTGAGATGTTGACATTAGACGACACAAAAATTGTTTTTCATCGCCCCAAAATTTATGCCACAAGAAAATACAAAGTAAAATGCCAGATTCACGTTTGGGGCAGTGATTTTCAACAAAAATGTTTCCTCTTCAGTGATTCTCACGGTTAGCAACAACATGATTGAAAGGTGATGTCAAGTTTCGTCGATTTGACTTTCAGAAAAGTCGATTGCCGGAGCTTAGCGTTGCTGTGCGGGCAAACTGTAAGGCCGTATAAAAAGAAAATCAGTCGATGTAACTGTATGTTAGGTTGACAAAAGACTAAATCCTCCTGACAATTTGACGTCATGGGAGAAGCCAAAGCACACATTTCCAAAGAGAGAACATATCTCCAAACGTCCAGCGAGCCGAAGCCGCCTTCGTGCTTGGACGCCTCCGGCTCTCGTTTACCCTCGTTAGTGGAGCTCGCTCTTTAAGCTCAAAGACGCGCGGCAGGTTGGCGGTAAAGAGCGTCCGTTTGTGTCGAGCAGCTCCGGCCTTTGATACGTTCTCTAATGAGCTGTTTGTAGATCGTACGGTGTTCCTCTAGCGGCTACATGTGAACCAATGCACGATCACAGCACTGCTTGATGAACTTTGTGAGTGAGGGCTTCGTGTCCGTCTCATATGAGGCACCAAATCCGCATCGTATATTCGTCAGAACCGTTTTGCTCCTGAGGAACTTCCCATGCGAGCGCATACTAATCTTCGCCCGAAATGCCACATCTTCAGCAGGTACACGGCGACTTGCCCTAATCCAATCTGGGCTCAACTTGAAACCCAAATAAAGTCTTGTAAATGTGCGAGATGAAAGCACACCACAGGTCTCCGCCGCTAAGTCTGTAAGCTTGGATGTGCTCCGCGTTTTTAATGGGATTAAACATCCATGGTGGTTTTTAGAGTCTTCGACTGAGAACGGGAAATGTGTGGGTGTTGAAACTTTTTACTGGTAAAAGTGGAGCGTTGAAAGCAGCTTCAACTGAATTTTGTACTCAGACCAAATGTATCGTTCTGACGATTTACTGTTCTACTAAGTAGGCTTTCAAAAAATATATGTCTTTATTTTAAATCGTTGTTCAAAGTGTTTTCCCCATCCTGGTTCACCATTTGTTTGCATCTTCATAGCATCTCTTTCAAGTTGCAATGATGGAAGCCATTAGCAAAACTAGACAAATATATAAACATCTGACTGACTAAAGAAACAGTCCTGCTGCTAATATAGTTGGGGCTACAAGTATGGGCCAGCACAACTGATTTCGAAAGCCCCCGGCCAGGGCAGATTAGATTGACAGAGCAACACACAGAGGCTAAAATCTAATTGGACATCAAACTCTAATAACCGCATACGCACAGTGAAAGCAGTTTAGCCGAGAGAAACACAACCGAGCGGACAGAAGAGAATGTTGGGAACTAGCTCAGTTTCGTTTCACAAATGTAATTTACAAGGCAGGTCAGTGGTACTGATTGTGTTCAAGCAAGCGAAGAAAGCTTTGCTGGACCAACTGCCACCCACTATTGGTTGTTCTTTTTTCATGAAGCCATCTTCTTTTTCCACTCACACACAAGGTCAAAAGTGTCCTGGGATGGGAAGCGTTTGTTCTCCGCACGGCGTCCACATTGCATGTATGCCGCGCATTGCGCATTCCAATGCCCAGCGGCCGACGAATGAGCGGATTAATAATTGACATCCTGCACGAGGAATCGCTAATGAGCTCGGCTACCCTCTGTGGAAAATAAACAATCTATTTATTAAATGACACGGGACACGATGAAGGTTATTATGCTGCGACACGCGCCTGTAATGAGCTTCCTGTTTTGAATGTTAAAGCGCGCCGGTGTGGGTTGAACGACACAGATGGATGCGTAATGGCCGGTCAACTTGTACCCGGTTAGACAAAATACCGACTGGTTGTGTGATTGATCGTGCTCCGCTTTGCTGTGCAGATGGAACATATTCACAGACCTTGTTTTTCCACATTTTATGATGTCACAGTAGTGATTCGCAAAAAGTTTTACATCAAGAACAACCGAAGAAGAAGACGTTGACTTAAGCATTCATAAAAATATATTTGGTGGTTAACGACCACCGACTCACTTATTTGTGATAGGTTTTGGGCTGTTAAATCAGCAAGGTCTTGTCTACATCGGAATTGGTGTCAAGGAAGTACGTTGATGTGATACATATGTACTGAGCGACAAGCTTTGTAAGTCGGGGAGAAGCGAGGTTTAGCATGGGTTGTTCCGGAGAGTCTTTGCCATCATTTCAAAATTCAGTGTGCAAGCCATTCATTCTTAAGGGTAAAGTGAATTTTAAATTCGATCATTTCAAAATTAGATCAATTAGATTGGTGTATACAGTATTTCGACTTTATCGTATTTAATCCATGCAATTATATATATTTTTTGTGCATCGGTTGCTGACCGTTTTTCGCTATTTGTCCGTAATGTGATGGTTCGCCTCAAAATTCGTCAGCCAAACCACCATAATGATATATACTTTTTTTTTTCATTTTTGCAAATTAATTAAAAACAAATAATACAAATAAAAACACATGCACATAAGCAGCCTGAGCAGAGCCCAGATTTGAGTCCAATTGAAGATCCTTGGAGCAAAACTGACAACAGATCAGTATGACGAGTGGTGACATCTGGTACAGGCCAAGGCATCACACCCTACCCCCCAAAAAATGCTCTGGGAAATGTTTTTTTTTGGGGGGGGGGCATCATAACATGTAAATCATTGGCATTTGTATGGTGATTTTGCACCCACCCACGGAGTCACCCTCTGTTAAAGAGTTGCACAAAGGAGCGCCTGACGGAGGTCATTTATGGTGAATGCATTTTTATTTTTCATCATAAACCTTAAGCGGAAAAAGGAAAAAAAACAATCAAATGGGCAATTAAAATGAGTGATGGATGCATGTGTGCATGAACATGGCAAAGGGGGTCTTGCACAGATTGCTAATGATCCCAGGACAGATGCATCTGCAACGCTTTGAGCAAAGAATGTAAATACTACATGTGATTATTTCTCCCCCTCAAAAAAATTCTACGTATGTTGTGTAGAGGAAAATGGATGGTTGTACTTATAACGTATTCCACGTATGCAGAAGGGTGTGACATGACAAAATGTGGCAGACGCAAACGCAGCTGTGTTCCTCTCAAAGACTCAAGGTCGCCTCAATGACACCAGCGGCCGGTAAACAACATCCAGGCACTTTCATCTACACCAGCGGTCCCCAACCGCCGGTCCGCGGACCGGTACCGGTCCGCAGGGCATTTGGTACCGGGCCGCACAGAAATAACTTGCCTTATTTCCGTTTTATTTATTTCGGAATACGAAAGATGTTTTATTTTGAAAAATTACCGGATTCTCTGTTACATCCGTCTGTGTCACGCTTGACTCACGTCAAACTACACTTCTCGGTCACGTGACCGACGACGCTCAAAAACAAAATGCTGAAGCCCGCAAAATGAGTAAAAAAGCTGCTTGGAGATCGCAAATGACGGCGGCCTTAAAAGTTACGTTCGAAACAACTGGATCAAAGTTATGTCTGAATACTCTGAGATCGCCACAATAGCACTGTTGCTATTTCCGACATCCTACCTGTGTGAGGTGGGGAGTTTCTGCAGCAACAGCGACTAAAACAAAATTACGAAGTAGACCGGACATAAACCACACACTTGAGGTGTCATTGTCTCCTATTACTCCGAGATGGGACTGTCTGATTGCAGAAAATCAAGCTCGGGGCTGTGGTGAGTCGTCATTTTCATGCACTTTGAATTTGCGTTGTATCGTATTTTGAAGGCATTAAACATTACCAGAGCAATAAGAGTGTTGCGACCAGATTAGACGCTCCTTGTGTTTATTATTATATTTCGAAAACACCACAGTTTTCATGCAGCTCATACCATATTATTTTGTTGTATTAATCCGCCACACCTTAAATGCCGGTCCCTGAAAATATTGTCTGACTTAAACCGGTCCGTGGGGCAAAAAAGGTTGGGGACCCCTGATCTACACTACGCAAAGATCACTTGTGTGCCGTTGTTGGACACCAAAGGGGAGGGAAGGTCTTGAAATGAATAGCTATGTTTTGTTTTTTTAACTTTGGGGGCTTTCATCAGCGTGTCGGATGATGGATGCAAACCACATGCTAAGCTAGTCATCCTTCTTGTTGGGCAGTGTGGTTAACAACCTAAACGCATGACTCGTATCAGCAGAAACATATTTTTCCCGTTGAAAATAACCGATACAGAAATTATGTGTTCCACTGCACATCACTAACTACAGTGGACATCTATTGAGAAACAGTTTTTTTTTTGTTTTGTTTTGTTTTGGGTTTTTTTTCCTGTTGTATAGTCATGTCTTGCTGTTTTCAAGCGGCCAGCTATTGACAAATGGTTTGATGATGTCACCACAGTGAGCATGAGCTTGCTTGAAACCTTTTCATGCGCCAATAACGATAACCTGTAACCTGATTACCTGAGAAGCCGTCCACTTGTAGTAACTTATCCCTGAAAGGGTTAAAGTTGATCCACATAAAAAGAATAAATAAAAAACGGTTTCTGTTCTTCATTCAAAACTGTCTGCCTCACCTTGACGTGAGATAAAAGAACAAGTAATCAAATCATTTTTCTTTGGGAGAAAAGATTTTTTTTGTCACTTAATGAACACAAAGATGAAGGTTTACAAAGAGGGCTCAGACCTTGGGGACGCAGTCAGACTTTTTCATTCTAAAAGGAAGTCAAGTTGCCCTTCTTGGAAAGTGTCGCCTGTCCTTCCTCTGACAATTCTTTTGTTTCCCCGGTATTCAGATTGGGCCCTCTCTGTCTTTAATCAGAGCACATCGTGTGATTTCCCCAACGACATGGTGGTGACTGTGCGACAGCTACCCGTTGTCGTGATGTCAGTTTGCCCCTCTCGCCTTGTTTGGAGCTTAACCGGTGTCTTTCCATGAGCAGCGGCGTTAGATTACAACAGCCTAGTTGCTATTTTGTCCGACAACACTCCAGGTTTGTTGTTTCTGTGTCGTTCTATCTGTGATGTCATGCAGCGCCGAGCAGGGTGTCTTGGGTCCTCCTGTACGGAAAGCAGGTATTTGATATACAGTGGTACCTCTACTCACAAACGTCTCTTCATTTGAAATGTTCAAGTTATGAAATGCCTCAACAGGAAAATATTGCCTCTTGTTACGAAAGAAATTTCAAGACACTCAAGGTAAAAAGACAGTATGGGCTACTCGCAGCTCTGAGTTTCCTGAACGCAACACACTTATAGCTGCTCTGCTATTGGCTATTACCTAGCATCTTCCTGGCATCTCAATGGCGAAGAGGGACCTCTACCGAATGAGTCTATGTGTGTAGACAAATCAATAGATCGATATGTGTTCATGCAGGGTCCTCGTCATTCGCTGCTCGGTCCATGAGGCGTTCAGATAGTTTTACGTCAATGGGAATCACCCAGAAAAAGTGTTCAGCAGTCGGGCGATCGCTCACTATGTCGATGTTTGCCTTGGACATTTTTGAAGGATTGTTAAAAGCCGACAAAAGCAAACGTCCTTGGAGCAGTTCTTTACAAAACGCCAGGCAAAAACCACTTCTGACAGAGAACGTGAACTAAAGAGGGCAAAAAAAAAAAAAAAAAACCGAGGACGCAGTTAAAAATTAAATGACCATCATTTTTATTCTGTATTCGTGTTTTTTTTTTTTTTTACATGAGGCACAACTCTCATTTATTGTGCATTAATCTAATTGTAACATGTATGGGTTACATATTTTGATGCATTTTTATGCTTTGAAAAACATTTATGTCTGAATTTTGGGAGGGCTGCTTGGAACGGATCAGGACATTTACATGGATAACGCGTCTCTACTTACAAAATTTTCAAGTTCAGAAATTTCTTCCGGAAACCAATTAATTTCGTCAGTAGAGGTACCACTGTACTTGATATCCATCTTTAAATTGAACTACAAAATCACTGTATCGACAAATTAAAAGATACAACCGGTAAGGGGTGAAAAATTGTTTCCACTTTTATCTTAATTCACAAGGCTTATGAAAAATGTCATATGAAATTTGTTTTAAGTTGCATATGGGCTATTGGATTGAATATTGAATAAACACTGAATACTGTTGATTGTTCTAAGCCTGCAAGGAAAGCTCAGCATCCCCTACAAGTCCCGCCCCCCTGAACGAAAATAAAATGGTGAACTATGGAAACCAATTAATTTCGTCAGTAGAGGTACCACTGTACTTGATATCCATCTTTAAATTGAACTACAAAATCACTGTATCGACAAATTAAAAGATACAACCGGTAAGGGGTGAAAAATTGTTTCCACTTTTATCTTAATTCACAAGGCTTATGAAAAATGTCATATGACATTTGTTTTAAGTTGCATATTGGGATATTGGATTGAATATTGAATAAACACTAAATACCGTTGATTGTTCTAAGCATGCAAGGGAAGCTCAGCGTCCCCTAAAAGCCCCGCCCCCCTGAACGAAAATAAAATGGTGAACTATCAACTATGTACTGCCGTGCGTACATTTCAATGAATAAATCTGCGCTAGAATACCTTCATCTTTTGTACAGAATCAGCTACTTATCATCGCAGGTGGTAACTAACACAACTTCCTTCTCATTTATGCCCGCGGCTTTTCACACAGTCGAACGCTGAGCCTCTGCTGCTGCGAAGAGTGGGTTGCTCCACTGCGCAAAACTGGATAGTCGCTGGATAAATACTGGGCTTTGTCCTGCCCATCGGACACTCAGCATCTCAGGGGGGGTTCTATGGGGGCGGAGTTCTGGCC
>NW_017805039.1:2554484-2571638 GCF_001891065.2 Hippocampus comes
ACACACACACACAACTATACGCGCACACACACGTCTACATACACTGACACGTTCAAACTAAATGTTTTTTCTCATTGGAAATAATGGCGGTAGAAATGATCCGTTCCAGTCGTCCTAAAATTTCAAGTACAGTGAACCGTCTTACTGCTAAACAACTGCAGTACGTTGAAGTAACATAAGGAATTTCATTTTGTCAGGCCATAGCATTGTGTTATAGCAAATCAAGTGCCTTGCTGCCAATTTGTGGCATAAATCGGCAATTGTAACCCTTTCTGGGCGGGCGTCACTGCTAGAGGGGCTGATGAAAAGAACATACGCACGTTTCTCGCAGAAGTTGGTGCAAGCGCACGGTTAGCGAATGAAGCCGACTTAGTGGAAAAAAATTTGCAAAAATGAATGGTCACTTGCTGGACTGAGGTGTCGCCTGATGTCATGCATTTGGACTGCTGGAGCTCCAAAGTTTTTCGCGGGTCAAATTTCAAGCCTATATTTTCCCCCAAAAAACATGTTGATACAATTCGGGATTGTAACCTCGCAAGGGCATTTCACAACACCTTCGTACAAACACACAGCATTATTCTCGAAAATGGAGTTCATTCCCTCTGACCTTTTTCGACTAATATTTGATTGCGATGGTTTAATATTAATAGTGTGTTAAGCACTACATCAATATGTTGATTTTGTATTGATTAATAATGCAGAGGGGCAATTTTAATAAATAAACTGCCCTCGAACGTGTTGGTCGTGTCCCTGGCCCTTGTTCATTTTAGCGTTTCATCACATTTAATTGAGTTGTCAGTGAAATGGAGGGAAAAGAAAAAAAAAAAAACGTCGGCTGTAATTTGGTTTGGAATTAATTAACGGCGCAGGCTGTTCTTTATTCCATTACCGGGGCAGAGGGTCTTCTCAGAGTTTTAAATATGACATCCCAAACCTGCACTTTAATTCATCATTCATGTCTCGCAGACGAGTTTGGTTCTGACTTTGATTTACTTTTTTTTTTTTCCCCCACTTTTCAAAATCTATTTCACAGGCGGTCCGCATGCTGGCTGTTGTGGGGGGAGGAAAAAAAAAAACCCAAATTCATTCCTCAGCTTGTTTACACCAGCGGCGTTACTCAATTAGCGGTGAAACACCTTGATGACGTGGCAGGGGCACCAGCGGGGAGCTTGGTGTTTTTTTTGTTGCTATTTTTTAAAAATCTTTTAAGAGATGTGAAAATGTGCAAACAACACCATGGCTGCCGGAGAACAAATGCGCTGCTACAAACAAGCACATTTTGCAGGAAGGCATTCCGGTAAATGAGTTGATTGAACAGCTGAGGCTCTCTTTCTTTTGAAAAGAGAAAAGCAGAGTGACAATACACAACAAAAAGCAATAAGGAAATATGACAATTTCAATAACACCTGCTGGTACTGTATGTGGTTTGAGAGGGGGACAAACAATCATGGTACCTATTTTTTGGAGGTGACAGAGAGAAATGGAAAAGAAAAGACAAAAAACGACATGGCCTTATGGTACCGAGTTTTCAAAGGGGCGCTCACAGAGATCCGGGCCCAAAAAATATAAAACCAAAAGACAAGACGGCCATTTGACTTGATCTGATGTGGGGCACAGGTCGCCATCAGCATGTTCGACAATGTCGTATCGGTAACTGTGAATGTGTGTGGCTTTAAAAGGCGGGGCCTGTAGGTGAGTGACGTGGGTGGCAGGGAATGAAAGTGTTGAGTTAGCTGGCTGTGAAGTAGCACCATCCCTGTATTCCAACTACAATCACTTGAATTAACCTTGAATTCAATTCACCCTTCATCCTGACCCAAATCACAAATGAGTTCTCTTTGCCGTGATCCTCAGAACCCGTCAACGCACTTGATGGCGACCATCGACGAATGTTTCCTTGTGGAATCTGCAGAATTGATAACACCCATCCCACCAATGAGTTTTCATTGCATGCATCTCTCGAAATGTTTCACGCAATTCACCGCAGGCAATACGGCTGAACACGTTCCGCTCAATTTTAAGCACAATCAAAGTTATTTTAATGACAACTGACAGGCGCGGATATTTTTGAGGATGTGCGCGACGAATACCAAGTATGTGATGATGTAAATACGGATGGAAATGGAATTGTTGCGAAACACAACCACGGACTCTGATAGTCTGCCACCGCTTGTGGTCATGGCGCCATTTTGCTCTAAACGGCTTTTGCGGGCGTTCGATTCAAAAATAAAAAAGTATAGGCTCGCAAAAAAAAAAAGCAATAACACCTTGGTAATGCAGAGTTTGAAGAAGGTCAAAGCACAGGAAAGTGCTCGCGGAGATGTTGATGCTGCCTCTGAAGTTCAAAGTGTCACGAGGTGTGTGCGAGTGTAGTGTGTCTGTATCGCGCGTGTGTGCGCGCGCCCGCTGATAAGCATCACTCATTACGTGCCGAGTTAGTTCTGTGCGACGCCTCGTCACGACCCCGCGGCCACATCGCAGTACGCCGCTCATCTGTATTCGTGCGCGCCTGCACACGGTCGGATTTGGCAGATAACGCAAAGCATCTCTCCCGATTGCCTCGACTTTCAACGAATATGAGCTTTAATATGATATATGCACACATACGGTATATTTTCACCACGTCCACATTACAAAATACACACACGCGCACCCACTTGCGATCCATATGACATTAGGAAATAAATTGACGGACAAAGCGAGGGCCCCCGGAGGCCCTTTCATCGTTCTTTTCCTCCCATTGCGCCCTGTTAATTATTGACATTTTTTTTTCTTTACATTGGCATTATTAATATGATTCTATTAAAAAGACATCACTGCGCCAATAACATGCCTGAGAGGCTCACGGGGTCACAAGTGTGAGGCGGTCAACCCAACGTTTGGAGAGACTCTAATTGGGATGTAAATTAGGACCGACTGGCCAGCGTGTGCAATTCATAATCAACTAAATGCATGTGTTATAGGTTAAATGGTGTCAAAGTTGACATTTGGAGTGTCCCAATGAAGACCTTACCGTATTTTCCGCACTAAAAGCCTTCCATTTTCTTAAAAGCTAACAGCGCGCCTTTAAAATCCGATGCGCCTTGTGTATGGTTATTACGGTAATATGTCGACCCCAAAAAGGCTCCTTGCTCGAGACATGCTGACAACGCAGAGTTCAAACTTAAGGCGATAGGGTTACGCAGTTGAACGCGGAAATAGAGCAGCGGCAAGAGAGTTCAACGTGAACGAGTCAATGTTATAAATTGCTGTTGGTTAAGTGCACTGTGTCGCTGCTTTATTAAGCAAGTTTTACTGACATCTGATCGTTCTGTTGGCATTTCCTTGAGGGTAGCTCTATCTAGTGGATGCATTGTACATTGCATCTTATCATGCGGTGCATCCAATATATGTAATATGTATATTAAAAAAAATTACAAAATAGGCCATTCATTGAAGGTCATCTAGTGGGTGCATTGTACATTGCGTCTTATAATGCGGTGCATCCAATATATGTAATATGTATCTTAAAAAATTACAAAATAGGCCATTCATTGAAGGTGTGCCTCATAATCCAGTGCGCCTTTTAGTGTGGAAAATACGGTATTTATTATTTTATGTTAATTATCAGGGCCAAAAATACCTTCAGACGAATGTAATTGTGTTAGCATATATGATCGTTCTTATGCGGTTTGACTGTTTCGAGATTCGATTCCACCACCCTTCAAAGATCAGCATTTGAATGTTTCCGAAGTAATTTGTGCAAATGTGGTGGAAATGCAGACAGTTCTGATGGACAGTATATGATCATTCTTATGCGGTTTGACCGTTTGAATGTTTCCGCAGTAATTTCTGCAAATGTGGTGGAAATGCAGACAGTTCTGATGGACTGTTTCCAATTCCCCCCGTGAACAGCATCCTCGCTGCCCCATAAAAGTGCACGGACGTGACTCGGACTTTTTGACCGTTTTGAGATCCCCTCCAAAGACCCAACAAACAGGTGCATGTATCCACAGGCACGCGTGAAGAGTGTGTGACACGGAACGTAGGCGGAAGCTGAAAGGTGTTTTTTGTGTTGTTGTTGTTCTCAGAAGGTCAGCAAAGGTTCTCGTTCGCTTTATTTCTGCAGGCAAAATGAACACGGTGAACCTGCTGTTGTTTTTGTCCCTTTTATTTCTGATACCAGTACTAATTATCTATGGGGGAAAAAGTATACTTTTTACAAGAAAAAGTTATTTTATGAGAATTAAGTCATTTTTTTATTTTAAAGGGCAAGAGATGATTGTATTTTAAAGGGCAGAAAAAAGTGGTAATGGATATTTTACAGGGGAAAAAAATCCCCGCAAAAGTGTCCTTTTTTTTCAATTAAATATGTTAATTTTGAAGAAAAAAATGTAATACTGCACAAATGAAATCATGTTTTGTTTTGTTTTTTGTGCGGGGGAAAAATTATTCTCACCCCCCTGAAAAAAAAAACAAAAAATAAAGTATTTTCAGAAGGAAAGGTGTTGTGTTTGAGTATTGGAAGAAATCGTTATTTCTCCAAAATATATTTTTTTCTATTTTCTCAAGGCAGACTGTCATCATATTACAAGAATATTACGTTTTTCTGAGAAAGTCTTCAGAGAGGATAAGTAGAGAAAATAAAGCCTTAAAAAGTTTTTTTGTACTTCAGTTCCATGTTTAATTTCACTTTTTTATGCAGTGATGCCTTGATTCATGAGTTCCATTCGTTCCGTGAGCACACTCAGAATTCAAAACATCAAAACGAAAATGCTGTTAATTAGAAATTACACGCCTGCGAGTATTGTCACATTCTCTCTCTACGTGATTGTGTTGCCAAAGTTGATATTTAGTGAAATCGCTTATTTTTGTTCAACACTAATCGCTGATCGACGCCAGTTGATTTTCCAAGTTTCTTGTTTCACCGTCCGACGTGACCGTGAAGATTTCCCCCGTCACATCCAAAACTAATGTTGGTGCAATATGCAAATGAAAGACATTTTCCTCAGCGTGTGTGCGCCCCCGGTGGAGCTGCTGTGATGTCTCGGTTGGTCACGCCGGCTAACACGGCCCAAGAAGAGCCTACCCGGTGGACGTGTTTCATGCATCCCCGCAAATTCACAGCGGGGCCAGAGGGATTAACAAATGCGCACGCACGCACACACACACACACACACACACACACACACACACACGCACGCACGCACGCACGCACACGCACACACACATGAATCTTGTGGCTTATGAAAAAAATATATATATTATTATATTATATAGATAAAACTACAAAAATATAGATTTTTTAAAATTGTAAACTATACAACCACATTTTATGGCCTTATATTGATGCTGTATTTGTATTTAATTTGTTTATAATGTACACAGTTTTTTTTTGTAGGGTGACCTTGAGTACCAAGCAAAATTTACTATAAGATTTAGGTCATCATCTTCTGAATATAAAATGCTATTTTAAAAAGTAACAACATTATGAAAAAAAATCTACTTTTTGTTTAAAAAAAATAAAGGTATTCTATTTCGAAATTTTTTCAGGAAAAAAAAAAGACCTCCAACACAAATTTATTGTCATTATAGTGATTCTGCTTTTCCCGAAAAAATACTGACTTCAGCCTCATATCAGTGGTAGTAAAATAAAATAATTTCTATAAATGGGGCTGGAACGAACGTGGTGGGTGATTCTGATTAGCTGATGGCAAGACACGATCAAAAGTCTGACGCTCAATGAGCTCTCCAACATTCCTGGACATCTGGGAATGCTGTTTGGGTTTTTGTTTTAGCACCCGTGTCAGCCAACGAGACCCAACAAGCTTTTGTCGGCGGCCGGTCCAGCAGCTAATTAGGCGTCCTGGACCAAACGCCGGAGAGCCATTTTGTGTTTCCCGGGAACAACGGCGCTCCCGGTAGCTCATTACGGCGGAAAGCGGGCCGATTGATTCATGGAGCTTCTCGTCACTTTTGGCCCCAAGTGCCGTTGCGGTGTCTCGTTAGCGCGGCGCCAGCGCATGCAAATGTTAAATAGTCGTTAGGATGCTTTTGTTTGGGTCGCGTACAGGAAGGGAGCCGCCACCGGGGATTCTTGTCCTGATTTACCTGCGTTCACCTTTCTGTTGCTGCCTCCGCGCTACTAATTAGATCTTAAGGGCACTTTATACTTACCACGTACTACAGCCGTCATTCCGCAAGTGAGGAGGAAGGTTCTTCTGCCCTCACCATGTGTTCGATATGAGAGCTTGGTGTAGACAGCGAGATAAGCAATCCTCCAATGAAAACATGAAGACGAGAATCCACCATTTGGTATTTTTATGGAAGTCTTTCTTGTAAAACTGTAAACAAACAGAGACACAACGCGAATGTTTGTACACCATCCAATTATACATAAGAAATGACACTCATGTAACAGCCCTATTCTCTAGCTTATTCAACAATTGCATGGTAAGTATCTAAGGAGATTAACTGGTGAAATATTGATATATGCCGATAATTAACTTGCACAACAAACAGTAACATGTACAACTGTATAAATGTACTTACAGATTGTGCCTGAACTTGTCAAAAGAAAGAGGATGGAAGTGGATGTGATCACACCTCTCTACTGTTATGAATCAAAATGGCTACCCCACTGACTTTTTGGATGATTTTAACTACTTCCACCACTAGGGGCACTGCACTGCACTGTAATGCAATCACTGGGGCAGAATAAAGGTCTTTTTGTTTGTTTGTTTTTTAATTTTCTTCACACAGACCTAGATTTTGTTTTTAAATTCAGGTTTCAAGACAGGGTTAGTATTTTGACCTCACATTTTGAGGCGGTATTATGATTTCTCAGTAGGTTTCTAAGCTTGGATAAGGATATAAAAAATGTGTGTCTTCGTCTCATTGAAAGTAGGATTTTGATTATGGTTTCAAATTAGGGTTTGGAAACAAGGATAGGGTTTTGAGATAAGGTTTGTAGCCTGGTTCAGGATATCCTAAAATGGTTTGACCTCAAGTTAGGTTTTCCCGTCAAGAGTTTCAAATCTAAGTTAGGATTTCAAGTCAGTGTCGGGATTTTAATTGAGATTTTCAATCAAAGGTTTGGTTTTTGAATTAGAGTTTCAAGATAATGTCACGATTTCTCAGTAGGGTTCCAAGTAAGGATATCACACAGTGTTTTATTGTTGTAAAACAAGAGTTGCTATCCAAGATTAGGGTATCAACATAGGCTGAAGGTTTCACTGTAGGCTTCCTAGCCTGTGTGAAAATATCCAACAATAATTTAGAACTTCAAATCAGGGTTAGGGTTTCCGTTATGCTGAATGCTGTTATGCTGGCTTGAATTTGGAGAAAAGTGAAATATCTAAAAGTCATAATAGGATGAGGACAAAAAAATATATATTTATGTGAGCTCCAGCCTCTCCCAAAATTATTAGCGGTGGTGGCTAACAGAGCAGAGAATAGAGTGTAGCCCGCGGCAATCTTAGAAGCTCAATTGAAATGGTGGGCCAGGCAATTATGCTGTCAGGGCACTCATACACGCACACGCACACACACACACACACACACACACACACACACACACACACACACACACACACACACACACGCACACATACACACAGAGCGATAAATAAGACTCATTTTCGCGGCACATTTCTCTGTCAGACCAAATATGAAAAAAACTGGAACTAAAAAGACAGTCATTCTACTAGTGCGCTGAATTGTCTTACTCGTGAGGACAAAGAGCATCTTCGTACATGAAAACGAATAAATGCTCACGCATCTTTCGATAGTCCACAGTCGAAACATCCAAGACAGAGGCGTTAGCTTAGATACAAGTGGAGCGTCCCGCTTGTGACACAGCCATTAGTCAGGCGGCTACCCACAATCCCGTGCGTCACAACAGATCATTCTCACTGTGCTTGTCAAGCGAGATTATCTTGTTGTTGTTTTTGTTCGACGGTCAAAGGTCATTTTGGGGTGTTTTAATGGCTGTACATTAGCAGTAAAAAGGCTCCATGCTCGCGTCAACATGGTACTGATCCTCTCCACGGGAGGTTTGAAGTGTCCAGGCTTAGGCTGATCATGTAATATGTTGTCTTGTATACTAAATGTCAGTAAATCAGGTTGCAGAGAAGTCCAGGACTAATATTGAGGTGACCGTTTTACACAATGTCCTCCAAAATTGCTTTTGGGATGCTAATCTGTGATGTAATGTGACAGATTGGAAATGGGCTGACTTTCTACTACCAGTAAAATCCACTCGGAACTCTACTGTCAACACTTGCAGCTGGTTCGACTAGAAGCCTTTATGCACCACATTAAAAAAAAAAATGACAACAGCGTCACAGCCACTTGATAACTGTGATGTGACAAGATGTAGAGCGAACGGCACAGCCATCTAAAAGGAGGCTGTAAACTGTCCCGCAAACTAATGGCTCGACGTCTAATGGCATCCTATAAATATGACCGTGTCTGTTTCCAAAGGGATGCTTATCAAGTTTCTCCCACCAAAGTGCACTCAGCCGCTCACCTAAGTGGCGAGGATGCGCGTGTGATGATAGCCACCTGGTAGTCACTCCTCTCAACCTGCTGATCAAATATGGATGCTCGCTCCGTTTCGCAGCCCCTTCTCCTTCAATAAAAGTGTCCCTCATGCCCATTTACTGGTCCCCCGCCGACCCCACCCCGTCCCAAGAGTTATCAGTTAGCCTCTTGGCTGCATGTCCCCAACCTCGGCTGTTTTGCTGTTTTATTAACTATGTGTTGAAATATGAATGTGAGTCCCCTCGGTCAAGCCTGTCCCTTCCCCAAGCCGAGCCTTTGCTGAATTATGAATACGCTTCGTCACCTCCCCACCGCCGCCACCCACCCATCTTTGTCCGCCACTTACCCAGTGGCCTCCTAAGCACAGCATCTCCATGGGATGAAATATAGATGCTGTTCTCTGTGAGAGAAGCTCCGAATACAAAATATTTGACATTTTTGAAGAGGCTGTTGTATTCCTATTGTAAATGTATGATTGATACAGATTATATTCTTTTTAAGGGACATGAACTGACCAGTAATAAGCAGAGAGATCTAAAAAGTATGTGACTTGGTTGGCTTGGACGGACCTTGGTCTTTACCATTGTCCTTTACATAGTAACCACGATGGATGGCCTGACAGGATATCTTGGAGAGGAGGATGCAAGTCTGTCCACCCGAGCGATTGGGGAGGAACAGGCGATGAACAGGACAGTTCTGAGAAAGACGAAAAGTTAGGGACAACGATAGGGACAACAGGAAGTTGGATCCACATTGTCAGAAGGTGGAAGAGATTACGCATGCCTGAAGGAGACTTTGGACAACATCCACAGGGAAACATTTGTGGAGAACCTGAAGAATTTCACTAGTACGATTTGTAGAAGATCCTGGAGTAGACGATGGAATTGATCTTCAAGCTAAACAGTCAATACCTTGGATTTTAACTTTTGTCATTGGATCTGACAGCGCAACCATTCTTACGGCCTGACAGGGTATCTTGATGGGGGACTTACTCAGATTGCCAGAGTGACGGGTAGGAGCAGCTGGTGGACAGGAGCACAATTCCGCAAATGATGGAAAAGTCAGAAGGGGACAAAGTAGAAGGATCGGAGATGTCAGGGGGTGGGAAGTGGGCCTTGGACCTGAAAGAGATGATTTACCCGGGGAGAATCTAGAAGAAAAAGGCAGGATCAGGTTTGAGACCTTGAAGGTGTTTTTTCAAAATCTGAGGTCAAATCTGGAGGATTTTTGAGGGGAAAACCAGAATTTCTTTAGGGATCAAGAAGGTATCTACCCACTGGTGTACCTACCAAAGCCTGGTGGAAACCGTTGAAGAGATCATGTAGTAGAGCTGAAAAAAAATGGGGAAAAGATCCACTAGGAGAATCACAGACGTAAAACCTGGAGGATTTCCTGGATGAAAACTTAATGGAAAGCCCCGTCGAAAGACTTTTGGAGAGTATGGAGGAAAACCTTTGGTAACACCAGGAGGATTTCCCAGGGGGCCGGGAATAAGAATTGCCTTCGGGATCACATGAGTATCAACTTTAGTTCCTTGGAGAATCAGAGATTCCGGTGCGCAAAACCTAAATGATTCCCCAGGTGAGAATCTAGAGGAAACCCTGGTGGAGTTAATGTCGGAAAGCTTGAAAGAGACGCTTGGAGAATCTGGGAGGAAACCTGGAATGTGGCTCTCTGGGCTGAAGATCGAAAAGGGTCCAGCCCAGGACCCTGATTCTTCATAGCTAAGATGAAGAGATGGGGGGGCAGTGAAAGTGAACTTTTTCAAAGATGTGCTGGACTTGGTTCTCTGGCTCTTTTTGATAAGAGGACAGAGTCCAATCAGAACCAAAATAAATCCCAATCAAATATTAAATGTCTTGCTTGCCTCTTGCTCTGAAGCGGATCAAAGTGCGGACTTGGACCTACCTGGATCCATTTGGTTGTCTAAAAAAGAAGAAAAAGATGATGACGGCGGAGCGGCGACATCAGCAGGGCCCTGAAAGGGCTCTTTGGATGCACCTGCGCATCTGAAGTGTCAGCGCTTTTTGTCTGAGTGGCAAGGCGGCGGTGGGGTCCGCTTTGTCGTCGGCGGCACGCTGTGCGACGCCATGCGCAAAGCGAGGTGGCGACGGTTCCGGTGGCAGCGGTGGCGCTCTTATGTTTTATTCACGACAAATCTGTTCCTGTCATCATGGTACAAAGTGTGGCTCTTTCACGCTGCTAAATCTGGATCTTTGTCTTGTAGATGTACCGTGTAGGCAAAAACACACACATACTTTGTCCAGCGGTTTTTCGACTGAAATCAGCGCATTCGGAGTGATCCATTAGTGAGGAAAAAAGGAGATGAACTTTGTTGCTTTTACACTTCAACTTTCTTTCTCGCTAAAATCATCGTGCCAGACTGCGCAGGGCTGTGATGGAGGGGGAAAAGGGCAGGGGAGAAGCACACATAAAAATGTTGCATTCACTTTCATAAGGGAACTTTAAATCATGTTAGGCAGAAGGCAGACCACACCCTGAACTGGTCGCCGGTCAATCGCAGGGCACATACAGTGGTACCTCTACTTACAAAATTAATTGGTTCTGGAAGAAATTTCTGAACTAGAAAATTTTGTAAGTAGAGACGCGTTTTCCATGTAAATGCCCTGATCCGTTCCAAGCCCCACCAAAATTCAGACAGAAATGTTTTCTAAAGCATAAAAATGCATCAAAATATGTAACCCATACATGTTACAATTAGATTATTGCACAATAAATGAGAGTTGTGCATCATTTAAAAAAAAAAAACAAAGAATAAAGAATTAAAACGATGGTCATTTAACTTTGAACTGCGTCCTCATCGTTTTTTGCCCCCTTTAGTCCATGTTCTATCTCAGTAATGGCCCATACTGTATTTTTACCATACGTATCTTGAAATTTCTTTCGTAACAAGAGGCAATATTTTCCTATTGAGGCGTTTCGTAACTTGAAAATTTTGTATGAAAAGACGTTCGTAAGCAGAGGAACTACTGTATAGAGCAATGGTTCTTAACCTGGGTTCGATCAAACCCTTGGTGTTCGGTGAATCAGTATCAGGGGTTCGACAGAACCTCTGCCATGGAGGATGACACACCCGACTCAACGTGTCAATGATGACATGCCCGCTTGGCCATCACTGGCTGGTTCATATTATGCACGATAAAAAAACGTATACTTCATACTTATAGGAATTATGTTTACTTTTTTTCTGTTTTTAAAAAGTTTGATTTTATTCTCTAATAACGAACATAACAATAACATTTACTAAGAAGAGCGTCTCTCGGTATCAAGAGCAGACCTCCGCCAAGTGCTTGAAGAAGATTGACGTGATTTTAATCAACAATCCGACTGTGAAAGTCAACAACAAGTTATCTCAGCGCACAGCTGGCATTCCTTCCTTACTTCCTGTTTGTTTCCTTTTGGCATTGGTAATCAGGTGCGGCTCTGTCTGCGTCTGAACATGACAGATGAAGAAATAAACATAAATTTAGTTAGTCCGTGTGGGGAAATTACTTTTCTTCTTCCAGCGTCGTCCGGCGTCTCCAATAGTTTGCAGCAGAACAGAAGCAAGTGTTGTCAGTTTAATGAGGGGGGGGGAAGCACCTGGAGGCTGTCAGGTGCACGACGGATGCTTGCGTGTTTCGATGTTTTCTGCACGACGACCAAATGTGTCACAAACTTCTCTGATGGATGGCCAAACTCCAGGATTCTACCAACGTGATTTAAAAAACTTATTAGGGGCTGAAGTTACTTTTCCAAAAAAAAAAAAATTCGAGGTTTAAGACCAATCAACTCAACCAAAGATGGGTTAGGGTTTCAAAGTCGGGGTTTCAAGTCAGGTTAGGGTTTCAAAATTGGATTTTAAGTTCAGGTTTGAGTTTTGAACTATGGATTGGGGTTAATTGAGGGTTTGGGTTTCAAATTAGGGAGTCATTACAGGGTCGGGGTTTCACACTAGTTTTTAAATCCAGGATTAGTTTCAAACAAGGGATACAGTTTTTAAATTAGGGCTTCAAAACAAAGTTCGGGTTCCAAAGCGGAATTTACAAACTAGTTTCAAATCATGTTTCCGGTTTTCAATGAGAGATTTAAGATCAGGTTTTGGTTTTAAATTGTTGTTTCTAGCCTAGAATAGTGTTTCAAATTCGGGACTCAATCCAGGTTTAGAGTTTCAAAAAACAGTTTCAAAATTGGTTTGAGGGTTTCATAACGAGCGTGTTTCAAATTCGAGTAACAAAGTAGCGGCTCAAGCCAAGATTAGATTTTTATGTTAGGGTTTCAAGCCACGGTTTGGGTTTCAAGCCTCGGGTTAGTTGTTAGAACCGTGTCCTGCAATAACACGGCGCATCGGTACAGGTGAAACACGACAAAGACACATAAAAGCACATCCAACAAGGAACATGGATGGAACATACAGTCAGTCTGTATGCGCGTGTGTGTTGGGGGGTGGGGGGGGGGGGGGGGGTGTAAAGCTTAGAGATAACCACAATAGACCCCCGTGAGGCTTTTCTTCCTGACGAATGTGTCTGCTTTGGCCAATTCTTCCGCTGATTGACTCCAGAGGTGGTGTGCTTGTTTCAGGGCATGTGTGTGTGTGTGTGTGTGTGTGTGTGTGTGTGTGTGTGTGTGTGTGTGTGTGTGTGTGTGTGTGTGTGTGTGTGTGTGTGTGTGTGTTCTATTGACTGTGAGCTGTTGCATGTGTGCGACCTATTTCGCCTATTTTGCCCTTGTGTAAGATTGCTCTGTCAGGTGCAGTGTGAGCCGCGCACCAACTGCGCTTGTTATGTCTTGTTGCCCACTTGCATGCTCACTCATTTTTTGCTATCATGAGAATAATCTGATCGTAGGCGTGATTATTTGATCGCACACAGCCTTTGTCGATAACTCTCCATAATGGCATACTAAAAGCTGGATTTACTGTAAAAAGCGCGACATCTGGTCACTTTCTCACGCTCACCGCGAGATATCGTTTCTATAGCCTGCGCGAACGGCTAGGGCGAATGAACCGCATGCTGCTTCACCAAGTCTAAAGAGATGATTATCTGTTTACATGTCACCTTTTTGGGGTAAATGCCCAAGACAGCGTCTGAAAAAGTGGCCATGTCTTGGGAAATTTGTTCATTGCAATCAACTTGCGACAATATACGTTTTGTTGGGTCCATCACATTGGCAAATGAACCATGTGCTGCTTTACCAAGTCTGAAGGCACTGATTATCACCTGTATCCTGTTCAGTCACCACCAGGGCGGAAGTAGACATGTCCCGGAAAAGACAATAAATGGTCACCGTAATGAATTCCCAGCAAGACGCTTTTGGGACAGTTATGTGGGTAACCTTGAGAAATGACCCACATGCTGCTTCACCAAGTCGAACGACCAGGTTGTCTTATCACATGTAGGCGCCGTTTGGTAAATGGCCATGACAACATCGTAAAAAGTGGATATGTCCTGGAAAAAGAGAGTATCCGGTCACCACATACTTTTTACAGAGTGGTTGTGAAAAACCTTATCCAGTGAATCACCTGCTGCTTCACCAAGTCTAAAGAAAAATACATTTTATGATTGTGTTGGTCAAACACCCTTAAAAAGTGGAGTCGCCCTTGGACAAGAGGACAAGTGGTCACCGCTGATCATGAATTGCTAATTATCAAACGTTTAAATCACATTTTATCTGCGTTCTCTTCATCATCATCATGAAGCCACAATGAAGATGAAGGTGAAAATGACAATGGAGATGAAGACGGATGACCGTGTGTGTGTGTGTGTTTGTTTGTGTTTGTTTGCCGTGACCTTCCGGCGGGCGCTTCATCTTCATGCGCGCTCTTTTCTCCTGCAAACGCCAAAGCTCCTCGCTGTGTAATTAACAGCCGAAGAGACGGACGGAATTCATGAAATGAATTGTTGTTCTCGTTTCTTTTCTGCCCCCCCCCCACCCCCGAAACAGCTTGACAAACTAGGCCGTAAACATGACATTGATTTAACACTTCATCACAATCATTGGGAATGACCGACAACAGATTGGCTGCTTTCAAAATATTACTTCTGGCTTGAAACTCTATTTTAAAACTCTTTCCATTATTTGAAACCAAAACCAAGGCTTAAAACCCTAATTTGAAACCGTAACTCTGGATTGAATCCCAAATCTGAACCACCGAGCCAAATTCGAAAACTTTGAAAATCTTCATTCAAAACTCTGATGGCCTGCAGCTCATTTGAAACCAGAGTCCTTGTTTGAACTCCAAATTTGAACCTGTAACAACCTGATACACTCGCCTGACTTGTGTTCGGGCGGCGTGGGATCGGTGTAAATGTGGGTGTGGATGGTTGTTCGTCTCAGGGTGTTTAGGGTGTAGTGCGCCTTTCGCCTGGAGTCTGCTGGGCCAGGTTTGAAACCCTCTTTTTAAATCCTGATCCTTTTTGAAAGCCGTAATATGCGAGCCTCATGGTGGCTTGAAACCCTAACCCTTGTTTGAAGCCCTAACCCTGGCTTGAACACCTCCATTGAATCCCTCACTTTATATAGAAACCCGCATTTGTAATCCCTTACCTCTCCTTAACACCCTACTTTGAAACCATAACCTTCCGAATTCGAACACCTAGCCCTGCCTTGAAACCCCAATTTCAAACCCGAACACGTCAGGCCTTTGCATGGAAGCAAGTTGCTCCAAATGTGAGCTGAACGGAGATAGCATTTTTGCAAGTTGCCCGGTGATGTTACAAACCCTCTCACACTCGTTCACATTGTCCCCGCGCTGGAGGCCAAAGCCTTTGCGCAGACACGCCGTATTGTCTCCACGGCCGTCACTCCTCACAGCTCTGAGTGCTTTTCTTTTTTCTTTTTCCCCGATGCTCATTGTGCGCCGGACTTTTAATGGAGACATTCAAATTCCAAAGGCCCATTAGAGCGCGGTGTGTATAATAGGAAGATGATGAGGTGCGCTGGATGGGATTACAACATCTGACACCTGCATGGATGGCGAACTCATGAAAGCCGCGGTTCCATTCACACAAAGGCAACATGTGATGATTTGTAATACCTTGGGAGAGGTGACCTACTTTCTATACATTCGTACACAACCCACAGACGCACTTTGTGGCCACTTCCAGCATACTGTAGTTCTACACTAATACCACTAATCATAGAAACCACATTGTGAGGACAAAATACCTACCGTAGTCATATAACACCTCAAATGGTATCAAACACAACAGAGGTCGGAGTGGGACACATATGTGCAAGTCGCAAGTAAGTAGTAAGTCGTACCCTTCAAGTCTCAATAATCAATTCAATGCAGAGAATAACAAGAACTGGTCAAATCCCCTTCATTTATGATTTACGATTAATGTTAGGTAACATTAATCTTCAAAACAATTGTCAGCGTGGCGTCTAAAAAACATCAAGTCCAAAAAATAAAATGGCTTCGGGGTGAAAGTTGACATTGGTATGTTTTCATTAATTTATGCCGAAATCAATTTGCCACGCAGAAGACGTCAGAAGTTTACTCCCAAACATGTTGGATTTGATGTGGGAGCATCTACATTATTTTCAGATCGACAAGATCAGGAAAAGAAGACGACCCTGTCGACATTACAAAGTGCGAGGGGGGGATGTTTTGAACGAGCGAGCGCACTCCGCTCACAAAGAGCGCAAAAGAGGCGAGGAAGAAAGAACGAAGAGGAGGAAGGAAGGAGCGGAGGAAGATGAAATCAACTCAGTGACTCATCAATTTGGCTGCCACATCCCGCTGAGGGATCCAATGAAAAGCTGAAAAAAAAAGAAAAACGAAAACAAAACAAACATGGTTTTGGAGGAGTGGGGGCAACTAAGTATTGTTGTTGCCTTCAGTGTTGTGTGACAGCTCTTTATTTGAAGGAGGCGGAATAGGAGAAGGATGAGGAAGGGTCCCAAGTGGAGGCGCTCAAATGTATTGTATTGTAGTAAAGCGATACTTTTCTTGCCACTAGAGGGAGTACACGTACACACCACCATCCGTACTACATTTTGAAAACCACTTCTTCATTATGTCATTAGTTGTGTTGTTTTATGTCGTTAGCGGCATCTGTAATGTTGACCGCCTAAATGACATTGTCGGCAGTGATTGTTATGCCCCATGTTGCTTTGGAAGTGATGTGACTACATGAGAATGTGATCTTTATGCCATATATAGCTATGCGAGTCATTACTTTTACTGCACGAACCCGTGATTGTTAGGTCATTAAAAAATTTTTTTTAAAAAAATAAAGCATTGGTGGTGATTGTTGTGACAACAGAAGCATTTTATGTGGATCTGGGAGAGATTGTTTTGACGATACAAGTTTAAGATTATTATGCCACATGTCATTTAGAAAGTGATTGGTTTGACTGCACAAGCAGGTGATCACCTGCTTAGCCCACATAAAGATTGAACAGTGTTTGTTGTGATCAGATGCGTGGGAGTTTTATTTCACATCAACTGTCGCTTTGAGAGTGATTGTTGCGACTGTATGAGCATGTGGTTGTTATGCCACACGTAGCTTTGAGAGTGATTGTTTTAACGACACGAGCGAGTAGTTATGTTACGCATAGCTTGGTGAGTGATTGTTTTGATGACAGGCGTGTGTGATTGTTCAGCCGCATGTAGCTTAATATGTT
>NW_017805039.1:2571854-2574220 GCF_001891065.2 Hippocampus comes
GCCGTCACTCCTCACAGCTCTGAGTGCTTTTCTTTTTTCTTTTTCCCCGATGCTCATTGTGCGCCGGACTTTTAATGGAGACATTCAAATTCCAAAGGCCCATTAGAGCGTGGTGTGTATAATAGGAAGATGATGAGGTGCGCTGGATGGGATTACAACATCTGACACCTGCATGGATGGCGAACTCATGAAAGCCGCGGTTCCATTCACACAAAGGCAACATGTGATGATTTGTAATACCTTGGGAGAGGTGACCTACTTTCTATACATTCGTACACAACCCACAGACGCACTTTGTGGCCACTTCCAGCATACTGTAGTATGAGTACACTAATACCACTAATCATAGAAACCACATTGTGAGGACAAAATACCTACCGTAGTCATATAACACCTCAAATGGTATCAAACACAACAGAGGTCGGAGTGGGACACATATGTGCAAGTCGCAAGTAAGTAGTAAGTCGTACCCTTCAAGTCTCAATAATCAATTCAATGCAGAGAATAACAAGAACTGGTCAAATCCCCTTCATTTATGATTTACGATTAATGTTAGGTAACATTAATCTTCAAAACAATTGTCAGCGTGGCGTCTAAAAAACATCAAGTCCAAAAAATAAAATGGCTTCGGGGTGAAAGTTGACATTGGTATGTTTTCATTAATTTATGCCGAAATCAATTTGCCACGCAGAAGACGTCAGAAGTTTACTCCCAAACATGTTGGATTTGATGTGGGAGCATCTACATTATTTTCAGATCGACAAGATCAGGAAAAGAAGACGACCCTGTCGACATTACAAAGTGCGAGGGGGGGATGTTTTGAACGAGCGAGCGCACTCCGCTCACAAAGAGCGCAAAAGAGGCGAGGAAGAAAGAACGAAGAGGAGGAAGGAAGGAGCGGAGGAAGATGAAATCAACTCAGTGACTCATCAATTTGGCTGCCACATCCCGCTGAGGGATCCAATGAAAAGCTGAAAAAAAAAGAAAAACGAAAACAAAACAAACATGGTTTTGGAGGAGTGGGGGCAACTAAGTATTGTTGTTGCCTTCAGTGTTGTGTGACAGCTGTTTATTTGAAGAAGGCGGAATAGGAGAAGGATGAGGAAGGGTCCCAAGTGGAGGCGCTCAAATGTATTGTATTGTAGTAAAGCGATACTTTTCTTGCCACTAGAGGGAGTACACGTACACACCACCATCCGTACTACATTTTGAAAACCACTTCTTCATTATGTCATTAGTTGTGTTGTTTTATGTCGTTAGCGGCATCTGTAATGTTGACCGCCTAAATGACATTGTCGGCAGTGATTGTTATGCCCCATGTTGCTTTGGAAGTGATGTGACTACATGAGAATGTGATCTTTATGCCATATATAGCTATGCGAGTCATTACTTTTACTGCACGAACCCGTGATTGTTAGGTCATTAAAAAATTTTTTTTAAAAAAATAAAGCATTGGTGGTGATTGTTGTGACAACAGAAGCATTTTATGTGGATCTGGGAGAGATTGTTTTGACGATACAAGTTTAAGATTATTATGCCACATGTCATTTAGAAAGTGATTGGTTTGACTGCACAAGCAGGTGATCACCTGCTTAGCCCACATAAAGATTGAACAGTGTTTGTTGTGATCAGATGCGTGGGAGTTTTATTTCACATCAACTGTCGCTTTGAGAGTGATTGTTGCGACTGTATGAGCATGTGGTTGTTATGCCACACGTAGCTTTGAGAGTGATTGTTTTAACGACACGAGCGAGTAGTTATGTTACGCATAGCTTGGTGAGTGATTGTTTTGATGACAGGCGTGTGTGATTGTTCAGCCGCATGTAGCTTAATATGTTACCTTAATATGACATGCATAATCTGACCGCACTATGTGTAGCCAAACATGCCATACGTAGCCAAAAGGAGTGTCATTGTTATGACCGCATTTAGGACGATATAAAAGGATGCTGAGCCTTGTGTGAAACAGTGGTGTGGGTTTTTGTTTGTCACTCCTAAAAAATAAAACGACAAAAGACAAATTCTTTCCTCGAGAAATGATTCGCCCATTGCACAAGTGTTCCACCCGAGCTAACAGCAGAGGCACTGTAGCGGAAAAAAAAACAACCTCTGGTCAATACAACCAGAGGAAGAACAAATATTGAGACAAGTGGAAAAGAGAACATGATGATGTAATTCAGGAGGGAGGAGGAGGAGAAGTGGTGGGAGGTAACAAGTGGGTGAGAGATGCCTTCAGGTGGCCAATTTTCCTCACCCTGTTGGAGGGAGTGAGCAATTAGAACCGCTCTACGTGCATGTGTGCGTGCTGTGTGTGTGTGTGTGTGTGTGTGTGTGTGTGTGTGTGTGTGTGTGTGTGTGTGTGTGTG
>NW_017805039.1:2574277-2611018 GCF_001891065.2 Hippocampus comes
TGTTGGTGTGTGTGTGTGTGTGTGTGTGTCTTGTCATGTCAACAGCAGGTGTTAGGCTGTTTTAAAGGCAGGGAGCATCAACATGTCTTTTGTCAAAACTCACACACACACATACACACACACACACACACACACACACACACACACACACACACACACTGCAGCACAGCAACTGCACTTTATAGAACACTGGGGTGGCCAACATCTTTGGATTTTACAACACACATTATGGAACACTCTAAATATGGCATAGTTTGTGACTACCTGCATCACAAAACTCACACATTACTGCATCATAATTAAAAAAAATATAAAAATTAAAAATGGACGGCATTAGATTGTGTACCTAATGAAGTGGCCTGTGATGTGAAACATCCAATCACACATAGAGGTCTCTGCGTTTGAATTTCAACATGTGCATCGCTATTGTGTAGCAACTACGTACCTCTGTTGCCCTCTGAGAGCCCACTCAGCCTGCGACAAGTTATTTCGGGCTGCCACAGGGTTTGACTTTGCCTGGCGTAACCCCGCTAGCTACATACACGTGCATGATGTATGCATGACGCCGCCTGCCCACTTCAGGGCTTGTGCCAACAAAGTGACAGATGTTGACAAATAGGGCAGGAAGTCAGAAAACTCACTTGAGAAAATTACCTTTGAAGTTCAACTTGATTTGAAGTTATGAAGTGGAACAGTTGTTTAAAAAAAATAAATAAATAAATCATCCTGGATTTTCAAAGCCCACAAATGTGTTTGGAAAAGCTGACCCAAAAATGATTTCTGCAAGTGGGCATGGGTAAAGAAAAGAGTTCCTGTAATGAATGGGATTGCAATTTGTGTTGCGTTATGGTTTCCTTTGTTGTATGGTTTGCGTTGCGCTACATTTGGTATTGCGGTATGGTTTGTTTGTTTGTCCTGTTTTGTGGCTTGGTTTTGTTGCCGTACATTTCAGTTTATGGTCTGGTTAGCTTTGCGGTATGATTCATGTTTTACAGTTTGTGTTGCGATACTTTTCACATACCGGTACAGTACGGTTTGTGCTGCGGTACGGGTTTCGCAGTGGCATGGTTTGCGTTGGTGTATGGTTTGTGTTGTGACATGGTTTGTGTCGATGCACAATTTCCATTGCATTTTTCGTTCACTCGTGGTTCATCGTGAGGAACGTTTCGTGTTGACGTATGCTTTGTGTTTCAGTATGGTTTGCTTTGCTGGTTAGCGTTTGTATCACAGTATGGTTTATGTCGCCTCACAGTTTGCAATAAGGGTCATGTTGTGGTTCCACACGACTCTCTGTTGATTGGTCGCAACAAAATTGTCACTTCCATGTTGGAATTTAACAGAGTGAAACGTGAAGAAAACGAAAAGCAAAATGTAAAAAATAAAAAATAAAAAAAATGGTATGTCATTTCCGGCTCAATTTAATTCATTCAATTGAGCGGAGTACTTGATCAAGTCATCGTTATCATCAGCATGCAAATGCATGAGGACGGAACAACAAACAAACAAATACTGGGAATATCAAAGTGATCTCGCACTAACTTTTGTGGACGAAACTCTCTGGGCTATGCGATGTGATTCTTCATCACTTTTTCATGAATAAAGACCCAACAAACACGCACTTTTATGTTGCCACATTATGTATGACAGAGCAATGGAATATTTATGAAGGCACCCACGGCACAACAAAATAGCAGTGAGGAAAATGTAATCGAGTATAACTCGGCTGCGAGTCAACTTAAAATGACTCCATCATAGAAAACTACAAAGATCCCTTGAATCACAACTGAACTGACTCATGAGTTGTTGTTCTGCCATATTTTTGGGCATGACTAAGTCAAGATGTGACATACGAGCATCATAAACTCAACTCACTTATGCAGCAGTTTGGCTGGCAGTTAGCAATTCTTCAAAACAACACACACACAAAAAAAAAAACAGTCTTCAAGCTGTTTATTGCCACTCTCAATTGAAATTTCTTGTGAAACTAAACATGAAAGAGAGAATTGTATGCTCCAAAATTAAAACTAGTCAACTTTCGCTAGCTTAATGCAAACACATAAGAGAAAACGCCATTGGCGAGCTAACGAAGAGCATTGATAAAGTTTGATAACCCTTTAAGAAACAACTATTTGAAAACAAACAGCGGGGCAAAACACTGTAGATAGACCGATACAATACTTACAGACATATATTCTTTATCCTCTGTGAAAAACAACTTATTGCAGCTGACTGAGCCACAAAGTAGACTCCTGTTCTTTTGTAACTGTATGAAGAAAGAATTAAATTCATGTATTAAACCATGATGCATAAATGGTGAATTCTTTATGCTATTTTATAGTGTTATTTTTTTGTTTAAAAAAATATATATAATAATAATTACAAAAAATGTTTTTAGGGGCATAGGCCCGGAACAAATTAGGCTTTTTGATTGATTGATGAGTGAAGAATGATTTGTGACACCACCGTTTTGAGTTACTAGCATAGTCACAGAACAAATTAAACTGGTATCACGATACACCATTGACACTGCTAACATCATCATAGAACACCACCCGAAATTCATGACATTTCCACATCTAAATGTTATTACCAAGTATAACATCAGTCACATTTTTTCCCTCCCTCCCGCTGGTCATTTCTGCTATCTACCCTGCATTGCCCTGTCCATGTGTGAGCGTGTAGGTGTGTCATGTGTCCGTGTGCACTGCCATGAATAATGCAGCGCGTTATGTGAAAAGATAACAAGGCAACATGAGGTTGTGTCAGGGTTGAAGGAGGCGATGTCCCTACAATCACCTGCTACCCTCACAGCATGGAGTGTAAAGTGTTAGCTAGGTGCGGGGTCGGGAGGGTCAGTTACAGGCGGAGGTAAGGATTGTTCAGGTAGTCTCCTGTGTGTGTTCCTCTCAGCTTTTTAATAGGCCCCTTTCACACAAAAATCTGGAGGCCAGTGGAGACACTCTGTAAAAAGCACAACATGGTCAAACAGGCTGTCATTGGTAGTTTAGCTACAAGAGTTAGAAAAAAAACTATCATGGCGTTTTCATGAGACAAGGTTGTAAATGTCACATGTCCCGATAAGAGTTTTTCACCACTACGTCACACACTAGAAGGGGAGAAAAATGAGTGTCTAGTCTTCTGTCATTATCACAAAAAAAATTGTTTGGGTGCACAGACATATGTTAGTCATTCGTGTGTAGCTTTTCCAAGGCACTTAGCATTAGCTTGGGTGGCACGTAGATGTTGATTATTATCTCGGCAGTTAAAAGTGTGCAAACCAAAAAAACTCAATTTCTGTGTGTACATCAGCTGTTCACAATCACCCACAGCCCTCGATCCGCCACTTTTCATGCCAGACTTGTTGTTTCTGTCTGCTCTCAAGCTAGCATAGCCTGCTAGCCCAATGGCCTCAATTTCAGCAGTTAATTTGATTCAAAATAGGAGTGGTGGAAATTCTGACGTACAATGAGGGACTGGCGAACCAGTTGACTTTGATATCGTTCAGATTAGTGGCACAGGTGTGCACTTTTGACACTGAAATGTACAGTATAGTGCGCTGCAGAGCTGATGTTGCTGGGGGAGCCATTGTGTTTTTTTATTTCGTTACTCAAAGATAACCCAATTCAACATTTTATGCATAGCTGTTTCTACGAGAAAATAAAAGGCCTTCTACAATTCAGATAATGGAAATATGATTCCCAGTCTGTCCCTTTCGAAGCAGCTACTACTTGTGGATCTTCCATGGACAACTATTTATAATATACACTACATTTATCTTCCTAACTTAAAAGATTAGCTGATTTAAATTGGAGTTGTTTTGAAAGAAAACAGGGGTGGGGGGGCTTTGGGGGCTATATCTGGTTGCGCTACTCCAAAATGGAAATTTTGTGAACATTTTAATGCACCCTGTAACCTGATAACATGATAAGCTGTCCACTGTAGTCGCCGCTGTCCCTGAAAGGGTTAAAGATTCTGATTATTTTTTTGTGTTAAGCATTCACGTTCTGCCACACAGAAGGAAACCTGGTGCCTATTGTTTGATGAAATTATGAAAAGGTCCATGGGGTTTGGCATACAGCGGATAGATGACACTCGATGCATGTCGTATGCATGGTTAATGAAATGATGATATAAAAGGAGGCGAAGAAAAGAAAAAAAAAACGTGCATCTGCCGCTGCGGTGCCTTCATCTCTTTTGCGCGCTCCTCTTCATCCGTCATTGTTTGTGTTCCTCTCTTTCATTTGCCCGCTGCCAAATTGAGACTGAACGAGCTCCAAATGGCTTGTGAGCGCAGACGGAGAGACTTCCAACACTTTGCCACTCTCTTTCATGAACCATCATCTCATCCACGCACGCATTCACACAAACACATGCAGACCACTGGCTGACTGGCTGGCTATCAGCAACCTGCAGCTCTGCAAGAAATCCTCCCATTTTGTATCTTTGTATGTTTGCAAGGCACAGGACATTTCATCCGGTGTATTTGCGCCATAAAATAGGATCCAGTTCGAAAAATGCAGTCGCTATCAGTGTAATCACGCTTAGATGAAGCTGGTTTGAAATGGTGTGAAATAAAATTGTTTTGAAATGCAGAACGTGAAACTTGAAGTTTGAAGAATGGTTCCAAGCGGTCAAGAAATGTGGAAGGAGGTAAATAGAATATGTAGATGTGTGATGTTACAAACATGCATAGATGTTACATACCCTTGTCACACATTTGTTTTAGTTTTCATGGGCTTCGAATGAAACATCAGGCAATTCAGAATAGTACAATCATGAAACAAAATATTAGCAATATTGAAAATAATGAGATGGTCCCCATTCAGTGATCAGTGATTTTTCTTCCGCCCCACCATAAATGCCTATATTTCACAAATTCAGCAATAATAATGATAATAATAATAATAATAATAATAATTATAATAAAAAAATATAATAATTTGCGAATTCCACCATGAAAGTTTTTGAGTTGAGTGTCCAAATAGGAATTATTGGAATATGGAAAATAGTTCCTGAAATGTTCGAAATCGGATGGTAAAAATATGGATTTTATTTATTTATTTTTATTTTTTATGTGGAAACGGAATTTTGTGAAAGATTTCAAAGTTGGAATAGGTCGAATTGGTAGAGAAATGTGTAAGCAATAAAATGTCAAAAAGGTGCACTCAGTAATAATAACAATAATAAAAAACATTTTTGGGGTGCAGAATAATATCATGTAACCAAAGACAGATAATCCTTAAAAATTTTTTAAAAAACATAGAAAAGACAAAAGACATATTAGGACATATGTGCTCTTCTCGTCTTTCCAGATCATAAGAGAGAGCAGAGTCGGTTGCTGGGCAACAGGCATCACGGTTGAAAACCTGCCATGGATTGCCACGGAAGAAAGTCAGGAGGTGTAAAGAGGTACTGCGGCCATTTCAGTTGCGTTATGAGAAGTTTTTGTGTCTTGTGCCGAAATCATCCAAATTTGCCGCCAAGCTCTGCCCACACCCGTTAATGAAAACTCACAACTTGCGCAGTTAAGCATCTCCCATCTGCCTTGGACACCCGTTTTAAATTTGGAGTGAATTCCCACAATTGGCCATACCGCCAACAAAATGGCACATTTTAACGAAAGTTTGAGGTCGAATTATCAGACTTCACCACATAAATGCTGCATTTTGTGTCCATTTGAAACACTGGTCCTGGATGTTCTCTCATTCACTACCGTGGACGTTTATAGTCGTCAGTTGGAATTTAAGTGTTTACTGCCACTGACGTATATGTTTGTCAAGTACATTTGTCAACAGGTAGGCTCGGTAGAGGATCTCGCCCAGCTGGGCTTATATTCGAGCTTCTAACTGCCCGTCATGACAAATAGGTGCCAGTCATCGCTTTAGTTTTGAGGTAAGCTCAACTTTTAAGTTGAAGATCAAAATTAGAGGCTGAAAATTGATTATGATGCCAACATGTTCGAAGTAAGACAAGTTTAGGCACCTGACACTCAAACAGGGTATGAATATGTTTAGTTTAAACGGAGAATGTGCAGGTAGTAGAAAGTATGTGTCACCTTCACAAAAAAAAAAAAAAAAAAAGAGCTAGCCAGCAACACAACTGACAGGGGCTCCGAGGATGGTAGGCACGTCTCGGGGGGGTCTAATAGGACGCATGAACCGGGAGCTGGAAGAACGAGGTTTCAAATTCACTGCCTAATGCACCAGCAAGCGCTGTGCTGCAAAGTATTGGCTTGGGATTCTGTCATGAAGGTTGGGATGTCATGCATAAATTTCATCAGAGCAAAGTTGATTGTTATTTATTTCATAAATGGTGTAATTTATTTCCTGGCTTTTTTTTCTGTGAAGAACCCCTGGAGAGTTATTTAGTCATTTATTTATTCCATTAACAGTGTTATTATTTATTTTGCGACTTTTGTTCTGTGAAAAATCCAGAAAAGGATGTTTGATTTTGTGTGGGTTTCTGGAAAACAATGCATTTTCACGTTAAGGTACTCTTGCAGTCACACTTTTTTCTGTTACAAACTGACCCCCCGCCCATCAGAGAAGCGAAAAGTTATGTGGCCCTCACGGGAAAAATTTTGGGGACCACTGTTGTGGAGGGTTTATCCTCCTAAAATAAACACACACACACACACACACACACACACACACACACACACACACACACACACACACACACAAATTGTTTTTTCCAGTTTCCAGCCAACTGGACCCAGTAATTGCGTTTCCCATTTGATGCCATCTATTTGAAGGCACCTCTAATTGAGCACAATCAATAGTAAAATTTAGTCAAAACGATTGTATGGAAAATGAAGAATATCATTTGCATTCATCAGTCCATTAAAAAAAAAAAAAAAGTTTCGATCAGCATTTATTTCCATTTTTGTCAATTAATGATTACTTTGGGGAGATTTCAAGTGTCGTGACTGTCAAAGAGCGCTAATGCAGCTCTAGTCGAACATCCGAGTTTTTGTCATTCGGCAGCACTCGTCACCGATGGGATGTGGAAATGAAGTCTTATTATAAAACAGTCGTCAAAAGCACAGATGGAGCGACACAGACAGCCGGCCGCATCATTAAAATCAGAGTTATAAAAAGTTGATAATTAAAGACGGGCCTCGCAGGAGGAGGAGGAAGACGGGGGGATAATTGGCTTTCTCTGCCTCAATACTTCGACCCACTTTGCCGGCAATATGTTCGGAATATGGTACACACGCAGGGACGGGCGCACACACTTTTCCGTCTGCGTGTGTGCTCCGTGCGTCTTGATGACAGATGATTGGGTTGTTCTTCCAGAAAATGAGTGCTTAACCCTTTCGATATGCAAATGTGTCCCTCTTGACACAGAATGTCCCAAAAGCAGCTGTAAAAATATATGTCAATATAGTGTTTGACATTTTAATGAGTTCATATTTCACAATTATTAATAATAATTGTAAAATATATGTATGAAAAATGTACTATGTATCATTAGCAGGAATCTCACATAGCCAGAACAATTACAACTCAGAAACCCCAAAAGAAGACACGTGCATTGATCCGTTAACATTGCATGGTCAAAGACAGCAAACGATTTTCAATACTTTATATTGATCAATCATGACATTTTATGGATATTTCAATTAAAACTATTGTCACGTTTTGTCATTGGTTGAAACGATCAGAATGATCATTTCAAACATTTGCTGTGCACTCGTGGGTACAATCATAGCAGGCACACATGCCAACCTTTTATTTTGGACTTCAGGAGCTTTGCATAAACCATGGCGGAATAGCACGGCAAACTCCTCCTGAGGTCATTCAAAACATTTTCCTCTGGCCAATTCCGACTAATATTCATTTGATATAACCAAAATGCATGAAAACCGAAAAGACACACACAGCTATTGGATCTCTTGAGATTTTTTTTTTTAAGTGATTCCCACTTAGTCCAGCGACCACTCATGTGTGTGAATGTAGCTAAATAAGTCCTGCAAAGGGTGACACACACCGCTATTGGATCTCTTGGGATTTTTTTTTTTTAACTGATTCCCACTTAGTCCACCGACCACTCATGTGTGTGTGAATGTAGCTAAATAAGTCCTGCAAAGGGGGAAGTGGAGGGTAAGAGGAGGGAGAGAAGGATAAGTGGAAGAAGATGAGGATAAAAGGAGGATGAGGAGGAGGGAAAAATGACAGCAGAAGGGCGTAGAAGTCGTGCAGGAAGTCAGAAAGTCTTGTTCTGAACAGTCAAGAGTTCACCCAACCGTTTACAGTTCAATGACTAACCCCTGCTCCTTAAATGTGTGTGAGTGTGTGCGCGCGCGTGTTGTGTCTGTGTGTGATTTACAATGAGTTCTTGTGTGAGTGCGTGCGGAAAAATGGTGTAGCTGTCTGAGACGCGGCGTGACAACGAAAGCCACTCAAAGTGACCTTGTTCCTTTTCAAGCGCACACACTCGCGCGCAGTAACTGAGCCGATGCATTTATTTGAGTGTGTGAATCCTGGCAGCCTCTTCACTCTGGATTTTTGGAGGCTTTTGTCCAAAATGCAAAAGCGGTTACAATAAGCATACATTAGAATAATCAGAAGCGTATATGGCAAACATCCTGGCTGCTTTTCAGAGTCCTTTTGAGGCTAAATGTGTTTTTAATAGAACTCGTGGACCCAGAATGAGTCCTGACATTTTTTTTTTTTTTTAATGCCAACATTTAATGTATGCATGTACAGTGGAACATAGCATGGAAAACGGCATTTGTAAGAATACATTAAAAAAAAAATTCATATTGGAAATAATAGAAAATAACTGGATTCTCTTTAGTTCACATCTGAAAGTCTTTATACTGTCATTTTCCATCTCATCAGTCAGTTTTCAAAGTCAAACGGCCTGCAGTCTTCGATTCTGGCATCCGCTTAAGAGGAATCAGGGGTGTCAAACTCATTTTTTGTCGCGGGCCAGATTTTAGTTAGTTTCCCTTGAAGGGCCGTTATGACTGAAACCAAATAAAGAAGCCACGAATAATGGTTTATTCACCTATTGTTTAAGTGACTGTATTCGGGGGTTTGATAACAAGAAAATGCTGACAGTATCACTCTTATTTATTACAAATGAAAATTTTGAAATTTTCGGTAGAGATTTGAGCAAGCATCGTGAAAGTTGACATCTTTGATTTGCTCTCGCGGGCCACATAAATGATGTGGCGGGCCAAATCTGGCCCCCGGGCCTTGAGTTTGACACCTGTGAGTTAAAGTAGAACAGCATCGTGTGGGGGTTAGTTTGTCTTGTCTGCTTCAGTGCAATACTACTGGACTCGAACAACGGCATAAATGCAACGAGGCAGGAGAGAAACGCTGTTTTGTGATCGCGCGCCAAAACGAGCGCCGGCCACGATGTATTTTTAGCACCGGCGGCCAGTCATCAATAACACCAGACGTTTTTAAATCAGCCTTCACCCATCTATCAGACTTGCGTGCTGCCCGGGGCTCGAACCCGTGCTCGCACTCATTCATCTTGCCACATTTCTGGGTGCTGACAGCGTGCCAGGGCCTGGTTAAAATCACACATGGAGACGCGCACGCACATGAAGGCTTTTCAGGGAGCGTGAGCCGCTTCCACTTCAATCGCTTTGAAAGACTCATTTTAGTCTCCAATGTTGGAGCTTGTTTTGTGTTCTCGGTTACCTCCACCAAGGAGGCGCGGCTCGCAGCTATGCTCTAATTGCGGTTGGCTGCTCGGGAAGTCGGTCAATTCGTTACTTGTGACGGTCGGCCTGTTTGGCTTCATTTAGTAAGTTTTTTTATTCATTTAGACCACATGTGTCAAGCAATTTCATGTGTTCCATGAACCTGCCTCGCATGTTTTTGAAATGTGGGTGGAAACCGGAGTACCCGGAGAAAACCCACGCAGGCACTGGGAGAAGATGCAAAATGCGCACAGGAAGGCCGGAGCCGTTACCTCTGCACTGTGAGGCCGTTGCGTTAACCACTTCACCACCAGGCCGCCCTAAACCAAAACAACCACCACCATATTTTTTCTAAATATAAGTTTGACAGGAATAAGCCCTTTTTTTGTAATTTGCTCAAATACTTTTTTAACTTAACTTAAAAGCCTTCCCCTCGTGGCATTGTTCCCCATCAGCGTGTTGCCATTCAAATCTACCGCGTGCCAAATAATGAAGCAACCTTTTGGAAACCGGGAGACACAGCGGCGGCCTGACTTCAATCGGCCGTCGTCTATCCTACGGCGATGCCTTTCAACTTCCTCCTGAGGTGAATTCTTACACGATCCGCCCCGCAGCCATCCGCCTGCTCCTAATTGGGTCTCGGCGAGAAGTGGCGTGGCCCTGGAGTGGGACACTTAAACAGTCCGTGTTCAATTGACTTCACTTGATGAAAAGTCATCCTGTGACAGATTTGGATAGAAGTGGCAGAAGTTTACAATACGTGATTTACGAGTGTCTGATACTGGAAGATATGATATCAAGTAAATACAGAGCTGGTGTGGCCGATATTTAAAATAATCAAATTGCTTAAGTGAATTAAATTTCCTGACCTTTAAGTGTTTTGCGTTATTTTTGTATTGTTTATTAGAATTGGCAAACATTTTGTCGCCAATCGATATATTAAGCAAATACAGAGTCAGTATCGACAAAACGGATGCGATACAGACACGGGTACTTTTTCATAATTAAGGCAAATGCATCATCCAATTAGTCAATGGCAATTAATGTTCACGACTTTAAAGTATGTGTGTGAATTTGCTGATAATGTGCAAGATATGTACATGCAGGTGTTGACATGATACCAAATCATCACAATCACCGATACCAAAACGATACCGCTATGGGTACTTTGTAATTTTTAGTTGGATTCATTATTAAATCGCTAAATGTGATTTTGTTTTTTTTTCACTGTATTCCCCAGGTACACTATGTGCCAGAAAATGCAATTTGTAATTTTTAGTTGGATTCATTATTATATCGCTAAATGTAATTTTTTATTTTTTTTTTAACAGTATTCCCCAGGTACACTATGTGCCAGAAAATGCAAATGAATAATAAAACAACATTTCCCGCTTTAAAAACAAAATGAAATGAAAAAACATCACTGCTCTTTGGGATTTGCATTAAAAACAAACTTTTCATTGCAGACCAGTTGTCAATTTGGAAGCCTTCAAGTGGGTAAAACGACAAAGTCACTGTGCATTTAGGTCAAAACAGAGAATACGCACCAGGAGCACGCAACTCACAACATTCCGATTCACTGTTTCCATGACGAAAAAGTACATACGATCCATTTGGCAAAAGGACTATTCTGCTCCTGTGACACCAAATGTTGGGCCACCGTACCTTCCATTTTGTCCAGCCATGAGGAAGCAAAGTCAGCAATCCGCCCGTATCACTTTATCGACTGTATTTACACTCATGCGTCATGAAAGCATAAATGTAAAATTTGCATTTTTGAACCTCAGGGACATTGTACATGGCATAAATAGTCATTTTCAAACTAGTCATTAGGTTGGGACTGTTGCATCGGTGATGAGTTAAAAATACCATTAAACCATTTAAACTCACGGGAGAAAATCTCTGTTCATTTTCCACAATGTGAATTTTGCAACCGCTAATGGCGGCACGAGTACAAAAAAGGGCGTGCGAAGAAAATTGTCGCACAGTTTGACTTTTGAAACTCTTTCATGGTCGGCAATGAGCGCGCCGTGACCTTGTTAAAGTGCACAAAGTAATTACTCTCTTCGAGACGAGCTCCATCCCTGCGAGGTCGGCTTTTTATATAAAAACTCCCAAGGCGTCAAAGAAGCTTCCGAGGGAGGAGAAACATCAGAAATATCAGTGCCTCGCGTATTGCACTTAACTAAACTGTGCTCAAGTGACTTCATTAGTGTCTGCTCTCAACTCATGTCTGTTGATGACTGGGGCTCAACTTGTATTTCAAACTTGACTTAACCTGAATATGTTGAGTTTGTATCTTCTCACCTCCATGAATCACCAAAGTTTGCTATGGGTGGGAATGTTTTTGCAGGTTTTTGCAGGTTTGTTCATCCTGGTGAAAACCCCCAAATTGGTTTCATTGTGACCCCTGAAATGTATTTTTTTTAAAATTCAGCTCATTATTTCACTCAGCAAAATGAAATTTGGTTGACATGTCGATCATGAGTAGACCCACAAAAAAAATGTCAAAAAACTCATGCGTCAAACAACAAGTCTGCCATTATGGTTTGAAACAGCAATTTTAAGGTTATTTTCTTAATTCTTTCAGGCGTACTTAAAATGCCGACTGGTTGAGCATTTATTTTCCCAACTGCAACCAAATGTTAACACATACACGAGACATACAGGACAGGGGATGTTAAATTGCAAAAAAATGGACTTTTCTTCAGGGAGGGCAGATCACGGCAGCAAAATTGGACGACTCAACATTTTTTTGACATCTTTGGCATCATCCCATCTTGCCCTAAGTCTATGAAACAAAAACAGTTGCAAGAACGAAAGCCCGAAAAGCTACAGGGCGTCTGCCATTTTGGGATTATTTTTGGCCATTTCAGAGGTAACTTTTTTCAAGCGCTACTAAATTTGGATTATGTATGCTCATCACATGGGCGACATTGCGAAGAATTCGAATTTTGGTCCGAACTTATGGGTGGAGCTTTGCCCTAAATCAAACTCCACAGGACCAGAGCATCCATTCCTCAAGTTGGCCTCTTCCTTGTAGGCTCCTTGTGGTGACAAACATACAATCTTTTCATTTGAATACAATTAACTCCGATAATGAACCACATGCTGCTTCACCATGTCTAAAAACGCAGGTGTTTCTCCCAAATGGTTCCAAAGCGAGATGACAGCTGGACTTCTTGGTGGAAATGTGCTTTTAATATTCTACATGCTGAAATATGACATTTCGCTCCACTGAATGACTTTCCAGTTGTTTCCCTCCCGGTGACAAAAGAGGTGTTCGAGACGCCGGCGAGACTCATCCACTCCATCACGCTCCACCTCATAACCCTCATCACCGGCTGACACTTTGATTAATTAAAAAGCACACCGGTTCCATATGGCTGCCTGGCCGCGACGCCGCGAAGAAGCGTCTTGTTGGAAAGGAGCGACTGAACAAACACTTGAACTGAGACTAGAGCGCATTAGAAAAATGATCCGTCACGGTTAGATAAAAGAAGACGAAAGACTCTTTGATGGTGCTGGCTGCGCAAGACTTAAAGGCACAATAGGAAATCAACATGCATGCTATCAAGTGGCAGTCAAATATCTTTTAGTCGGATGTCAAGGAGAAGTGGAAACTTGAATGAGCTGAAAAATCAAAAGTCCTTTGTGGGGCCAGGTTGTCGTCAAAACAAGGTCAGACTCAAAAAAAAAAAAAAAAAAATCCTACTTGACATCCAACAATGTCAAAATGTTGCTATCAGACTTGTAGGATTTAACGAAAGAACTTTGTATGGCTCCGATGGATGGATGGATGTCAGATATGTCAAACAGATAAGACATACATATAGATGGATGGATGGACGGACGGACGGACGGACGGATGGATGAATTATTTTATGACTGATAAACAGAATGAAGCCCGGACAGAGAAAGAGATGTGTGGACAAAACAAACTTTTTTGGTGGACTTTTTACTTAACTATATCGTCGACTAATTAAAAAAAATTATATACAGGTATATACTGTATATATTTTTTAATCACAGACAATCGCCATAGAGTGATGAGAGAGTATGACAACAAGTGAAAATTTTCAAATGCAGCCTGAGTCAATTTGAAAAATGTTCCACAGTCGAGTAGAGGAAGCGGTAAAGAGGAGACGGGTGGGTCAACAGGTGGCCGCCGTTGCGCTTTTTAGGCCGTCGCAGACAGCTGACGGCTTCACGGGAGACAGCAGACGAACGGACAGGTCGCAACCTCTGCAAGTTTCTTCACTGCGACCTTGCTCACTTCTGGATTGTAATTAATTAAACGGCAGGATTCTTGACTCTGGCCATGGCCTCCAGACTGCGTGTGTGCGTGTGTGTACGTGTGTGTGTGTGTGTGTGTGTGTGTGTGTGTGTGTGTGTGTGTGTGTGTGTGTGTGTGTGTGTGCGTGTGTGCGTGCGTGCGTGTGTGTGTGTGTGTGTGTGTGTGTGTGTGTGTGTGTGTGTGTGTGTTCGTGCTCATGTAAGCATTTCCTTTAGCTGTCTGAAAGTAAAAAAAAAATGCTTGGGTGAATGTTACATCAGGCTGAGTGATGTTCAAGGCTGTTGGATTGCAGTGTGGCGTCATCCGCACACGCATGCACGCACACATGGACACACACACACACACACACACACACACACACACACACACACACACACACACACACGGCATGAGGTCAGCAGCCAGCGGGAGGTTAAAGTCTTAATGGCAGACATTCCACTGTTGAAACTTCTTTCCATATGTTACATGTTTGTAGTTTTTCATCATGTCCGAGGAGATGAGGGCACACCCACACGCGCACCCACACACGCACGTTTGAGCGACTGCATCACAGAGGAAGTCATTTTTCAGATGAAAGCGAGAACAATAAACGAGGGGAAGATTTCATAATTCATGGGGGATAAAATCGCCTCGATCCTCGACGGATTACAGCTGAGGAAGAAAAAGCGGCGAATAAACTGAAAAATAGGGAGAATGTGGCCCTTTAAAAAAAAAAAAAAAAGTGTCTTAATTGGATATTTTACAGTTGATGGACGACAGGTCAACAGAGACACGACGGCTGTGTGGATTGATGGGTGGACAAACGCAATTGATAGATGGACATGTAACAGTTTGCATGGATGGATGGATGGATAATTGTAAGGCGGGCTGGGCGTTTAGGATGTACTGATGGATGGATAGCTGGATGGATACAAAAACAAATTGATGGATGGTCAGAGAGATGTATGAGAAACTTGACAAATGTATAGCAAGGCAGGCGGATGGACGGATGAATGAGCGGATTGTTAATTGCTTGGATACATGTGACGGATGGATGTACAAACTGCTGGAGAGTTGGCTGGACAATTTTCGAGACGGATGGACGGACAGACAGATGGATGAACAGATTTTTGTTTCGGTGGTTTGCTGGTTGTCCTGATGTATAAATAGACAAAAGGACAGTGGGATGAATGGTCAGTTAACGAGATGACTGGATCGGATATTTGCAAGACGGATGGATGGATGGACATCCATGAACAGATGGGCCGATGAATGAATTGACCGATGGGTGGAGGGACGGATGCGTGGAAGGATGGATAGACGTATGGATGAATAAATTGAATAATAAATGGGGGAGACATCAAAACAGTCGCCAGGTGGCGTCCCAGAGAGACATTCCAAGGACATCTTGACATGTCGTCAAGGGTTCGTGACATCACTGCTTTCATGATGCAAGCGGCAGCAAATCGCACAAAACTCTTGCGTTGTCTTCACGAGACTTCTTTTTCCTCATCGGCAAGTGTGGACACAAACACACACGCGAGCACGTGCGCACAGATGGATGGACAAATGGATTGGTGTGAGGACAGACGGACAGATGGGTGGGGAGGAGTGGATATATTGACAGAGTGGCGGATGGACGGATCAATAAGCAGACGGATCCATCGCTATGAGGAGGGACAGCCAAGTGGATGGATGATGGAGAGATGGACGGATGGGAAGAGACATTGGATGATGAGACAGACGATAGATGTGTGGGCAGACTGAAAATGGATGGACAGACCAAGGGAGGGTCAGATGGACAGATGCATGATTTGATTGATGGACAGGCAGGTGGATGGATGAATGATTTGAATAATAGATGATAAATGGATGGATGAGAGATGGATGAACAGATGGGCGGATGAGTGAGTGTCTGGTTACTGGTTGATGGGTGGGTGGATGGATGGACGGACGGATGGATGCATGATCAGTTGGTCAAAACGTGTCTACTGATGCTCTTCCACTCCACTTCGGCAGATGGCAGTAGTGCATCTCCCTGTGGAGTTCCACAAGGTTCGTTATTGGACCCCGTAGTATTTTCCAATTTTTATCGTATATGTACGCTATGGTTGGAGCGCTACCAATCCTTCAGGGCCCGGGGGGTCATAAAAACCAAATTGCAATTTCCACTGTTCTTGGTAGCGCTCTGAGAAAAAAGTCAGTTTTAATAGGCACCCCTCAGGTCGCAGGTCCACGGACTGCATATTTCTTTATAAAAGCTGTTGGGATTTGTCATCAAGTGCGGGCAAAGACAAATAGACTAGAATTGTATAGAAGAGCCTCGGGCCTTTAATCAAAGAATACCTTGAATGTGTCCATCCTCCTTCCTGCACTCCGTTTATTTCCTGCTCTGCTTAAAGGGAGCTCAGTGGTGCGAAAGACAAACAGGAGCATTCGCGATTCCCTATAGACACGAGGCGTGTGTGTGTGTGTATGTGTGTGTGTGTGTGTGTGTGTGTGTGTGTGTGTGTGTGTGTGTGTGTGCGCTTAGATGTGTGCATCTGTATGTGTTTACTCTGTCAGTTCGTTTACTGTGTAGGCTTCTTTGCTGGGTCAGTACTTGTTCAGTGTTTTCTTTTTCACCCTGTGTCAGTGTACAGCATCGGTGTGTGTGTGTGTGTGTGTGTGTGTGTTGTGTTTTGGACCTGGGCCTTCAGTTGGTATTTTGTGATCGAATGCACCACTTAACAATGCCATATCGTAACTATATGTAACCTTTCTTTTTCCATAGCGAGAGAGGTCAAAATGAAGCTGACAGATGGGGGCTGTGGCAAGGTCACAGAGCACGCACAGCTGGGAGTTGACGGGTGGATGGATGGACAAACGGGACAGACTGCCGAATGGCTTGTTTGGCGGATGGACAGACTGACCCTCTGAAAGGTTAGCGAGTGACTGGTGCTGTGACGGACAGACAGACAGACAGTTGACAGACAGATAGAAAAAAATGGATAGATGCATGGATTGATGGATGCATTGGCCTCTGAAAGGATGGATAGATGGAGATTTGTACAGATGAATGTGTGACTAACTGTTCGAAAGGAAAAGACTGGCAGTTTGACGGACAGACAAATGGAGGTACAGACAGACGGGTGACCGGTCGATGTGTGGATGGATGGATGAATAAACGGATGGATTGAAAGGTGTAAGGAGAGACAGACAGTTGGACAAACAGTGCCCCACTGGGGTTTATTTTTAGAGGTGAACTGATGGATGGATGAATGGATGGATGGACAGATGTACGGTTTGATGGATGAATGTTTGGCTGGGTGGCTGGATGAAGGGATGGCCCGAAAGATGGATGGACAGCTTGTCAGACAAACGTATGCTTGAATGGACGGAAGGATGGATGGATGAGGGCAAAGAGAAAGACACACACACACACACACACACACACACACGCACACACACACACACACACACGCACAACTTTAACTACATCAACAACCACCGTGTCACCTTTAAGTCACTCAGAGTCACTGACACTCAGCAGAAAACACCCGCATGACCATCTTGTACGAGACAGTAACAACAAGAATCTGTCCTTCGGTCTACTTTTATCTCTCAAGACAAGGAGAGAGGGATTGAGCGTGTGTGTTGGTGTGTGCGCTGCCTCCCGCAGGCTGTATCCATCACCTCTACGGAGAAAAGCCTTGTCAGCATGATTTATTTGTGTTTTTGTCACTCGTGAGTGGAACTCAGTGTGTGTCTGTGTGTGTGTGTGTGTGTGTGTGTGTGTGTGTGTGTGTGTGTGTGTGTGTGTGTGTCACATTACAAATGGCACGGGTGTACAAATTACATTCTGGAAATGTTTGGGTGTCATCTCGTCCGTGCCACTTAATCAGCGGAAAGTAAAGGCGCTCTTTCGGTGTTGACGTGACGGGTTTAATATACAGCGCCTAATAGCGCCGCGCTGCAGAATGCGCTGACGTCAGTTTGATTGCTACCCTTTTGGACAGAAACAGCAAACAAGAGAGTTAATTGCACCCGAGCCGGCGACCTTTAGTTGGCGGAGAGCTCGTCACGTCCTGCGGTGATGAATGTCGCCGTTTAATTGCATTATGTGTGAATATCGCGAGGCCGATATGTGAGCGCATGGCGATGGGATTTGTCCGGCGTTCCATCTTGTGCAGTGATTCTCAACGTATGGTACGCATACCACGAACGCTCGTGGTATGCGTACCATACGTGCGTGATGTGGCAAAGCGATGAAAGCCCGAACCTGTTGCATCTTGAGCACCATCCGACCGTTTACCGCCACCGACGTGTTTGTCAAGTACGTTTTTCAATGAGTAGGCGTGGAAGAGTGTCTAGTCCAGCTTGTCTGTGAAATTCAGGTTTGTAAAGCACCGCAATGACTGAAAGATCCCCGTAGACGGTGCCGTTGCATCGCTTTGGAATTGACGTCAGCACAGATTTTGAGTAGAAGATAAGATTAGGCAGTCAGTCTTGGTTTGTAACGTTGAATACGAGGGAGAGAAATGCTAACACGTTGGAAGTCGGGAGTGTTGAGGCGCCTCACACGCAAACAGAGTGTGTATATCCTCGGTATAAACAGCGTAAGTGTTGTGGTAGGTAGTTGAAAGTGTGTCACGAGCGCGACTTGAAGATGACGCAGTTCATGGAGTGAAAGGCAAAAACAGCCACCGCTCACGGCACGTTTCATAATTATATTTCTACAAATAAATTTCAACCACAACCACAGAGATGGCAGCCCGGTGTCCCAGTGGTTAGCGTGTCGACCTCACAGTGCAGAGGTCGTAGGTTCGATCCCAGCCTTCCTGTGTGGAGTTTGCATGTTCTCCCTGTGGCTGCGTGGGTTTTCTGCGGGTACTCCGTTTTCCTCCCACATTCCAAAAACATGAATGGCAGGCTGATTCAACACTCCAAATTGTCCCTAGGTGTGAGTGTGAGTGTGGAGGGTTGTTCGTCTCTGTGTGCCACGCGATTGGCTGGCAACCGGTTTAGGGTGTCCCCCACCTACTGCCCGAAGACAGCTTGGATATGCTCCAGCCCTCCCTGCAACCCTTGTGAGGATAAAGCGGTTCAGAAAATGGATGGATGGACCCCAAAGAAGTGCAAGACCCTCGATTTTTCTTTTTTCGTATGGGTGTAGCATAGCGGCAAAGTTTAGTGTCGTGCCAAAACCTGCCTGGGTTGCGTCCCATTTGACTCATTCAAAAGTTGTGTCCCAAAGCCAATATTATGGAGGAACATGAAATTTTGTAAATATGTAAATCAGGAGAAGACACAAAAAGGCTCAAAAAGCCATGCCTGGAAAGAAAGTCTGCCATATTGGGTCAAAGTGCCGATGCTTCAATTCTACTGTGTCAAAAAAAAAAAACAACAACAACAACACGATTTAAATTGAAGCGTTCATTGTATACACTGCAATTAATTGCTGACAGCTATCGCATAACTCGGAACGCTTAGATGTTCTTTCACCGTTTTTCCTCTTGTACGTGTTCTACGCCACTGCATATGAAATAATATTCTATTCAAGAGACTCGTACTTGCCGGGCTTAGCCTCCTTCCTGCATGCTAATGTTGTTTTGCAAACACAAGAGAGCAGAAAAAAAGGATGTGACACACATTCAAATGTAATGTGCTCTTTACAGTCGCTGCGGGAGCAATAAACTTGACTGCTGACTGCCAGTCGAGCAGAAACATCAGCAAAGCAAAAGTAAAGTCAACTAACTTCATTCTCACTCCGTCGACATACAACAAGAAAATATATTGATAAGCTGCAGCTGGATTGTTTATACGGAGGAATCTGCCCGGGGTTATCACAAAGGCGCCAGTCTCTGTGTTGTTTGCATATTGATGGCCAGCCAGCCGAGAGAAAGGCAGGAAATGGAGAATGCGGACATGTTGCACTCAAAAGTAAAGCATGAAGACACCTCAGCTGTGACGCCTGAGAAACGTCAAACTAACATGTCGTTCTTAACACGCATTTGGTGCCAGGGTGAAGACGACAAAGAGTTGTCATACACACTAGCGGTTTCTTTGATTAGGTACACATTGCACGATCCACTGAGATTCACTGGAAGAGTTGCATTAAAAATGCATTATGATTGACATAGTAAGTGAAGTATATTCTAAAATATAACAGCTCCAAAAAAAAAAAAAGAATAAATGGTTGCTTCACACCAAAATGGTTAACTTCCTTTTCACTTTTAAACATGTTTTCTTTTGACTTTTTTGTGCATCCTGATATGATCGATGTGCCCACCTGATTTCAAGTCGATCTGTTAAACTGATATCAGGGACTAAAAAAAATGTTTTCTTACTTAACGATGATACAACAGAGTCCTGGAATTTACCCAAAAACCCAAAATGGATGATTTCTGTTCAATTTGAGCCATGTGTCCATCAGACTCTTTTGTGTGTCCTGTACTGGTGGACATCCATCCATCCATTTTCTGGTCCGCTTCATCCTCACAAGGGTCGCGGGGCATGCTGGAGCCTATCCGAGCTGTCTTCGGGCAGTAGGCGGGGGACACCCTGAACCGATTGCCAGCCAATCGCAGGGCACACAGAGACAAACAACCATCCGTGCTCACACTCCCACCTTGGGACAATTTTAGAGTGTCCAATCAGTCTGCCATGAATGTTTTTGGAATGTGGGAGGAAACCGGAGTACCCGAAGAAAACCCACGCGGGCACGGGTGATGACATGCAAACTTCACACAGGGAGGCCGTAGTTGGAATTGAACCCGGTACCTCTGCACTGTGAGGTTGACGTACTAACCACTGGACCACCGGGCCACCCACCGGTGGACATGTTCCTCCAAATTTTGGCTTGATCTGCAAAATTGGGCTTTTTTTTTTCTTTTTCACCAAGATACGCAAATAATAGATTAGAACACGGTCCAGTGCATTTCAGGACAAAACCCCATCAAATTTCCACCCAGATGATTTTGAATCACCACTCTGAGCAACTGCAGCTAATTTTAAAGCGTCTCTTTTTTTTTTTTTTTTTTTGTCAGCACTCCCAGCATGGCTTTCAGCTTTGAGCCCACACGTTATTTACTGTTAATCGCTGACGTCTGACCCACTTTAATGGCTCTGTCTGAGTCAGTCAGTCAGTCGAGAGCAAATAACAGCACTTTCATTTCTTAACTTGTCCAAAACAGAAACGAGAAGGGGGAGAAAAAAAAAAAAACATTCACTCTTTTCTCCTCTGAAGAAGACACTTGATGCTTGTTTGTTTGCTTTTCCCAATTAAACAAAGTGAGTCTTTTTCAACAAAGTGAGTGAGGATCTCATTGAGAAACACACACACACACACACACACACACACACACACCCACACACACACACACACACACACACGCACACAAACACTTCCAAATCTAAATTGTTAACATCAAATGCATAAACACACTCGCCATAAGACCAAAACATATAAAGTACAGTACACTGTACAGTGGTACCTTGAGATACAAATATAATTAATTCTGTGGACACGCTCATATCTCAAACCATCTTAGCCTATCAAATAGTGAAAAGAAATTTTTTTTTTTTTTTTTTTTTTTTAACCACCGTTATTTTGGGCTTTAGAAATCGACTTTACGTGGCTTTTAACCCTTTCAGGGACAGCGGTTAGTACAGTGGACAGCTTATCGCGTTATCAGGTTACAGGGTGCACGAAAGGGTAAAATTGACCGTTTTAAAGCATTGATTCTCACAAGAAACATAATTATAGAGTAAGTCATTTGATTCATTTCAAACATTTTTGTTCAACAAATGCACAACGATATGAAAGAACAGTGAAATACGAAAAATGGACCCCTCACGAATAATGAATACACGTTAAAATGTAACTTAGAAGGAAAAGCTGGACACTGATTGACTGCACTCCTGAGCATTTTCATCACGTCTGATGCAGTATAAATATGCTCACAGCTCACGTAATATCACTTTTTTTATTTTTGGTCTGTCTCTGTGCGGCCCGGGACTACCGGTGTTGATAATTCGCTATATACCTTGAGTGTGCTCCAATTACCATTTATCATGATGATTAAATGGGATTTTCCATTTTTTTTGGACTAAAATGTGTTCTTCGGCAAAAAGCACGATTAATAACCCATTCGAGTTGATACGGGACTTGCTCATTAAACGTTAAATGTGTAGCAAAAGCAGATGTTTGCATGGGTGCGAGTCAGAGCTCTAGATTCTATTCACACACACACAATCATCGAGTAAATACACACAAGTTTACTAATGCAAACACACACATACACACACACAAACACAAGATGGCAGCTGGCTGCAAGTAGAACGGGTCATGACATTTGCAGGGAAATGTAGACAAAAACAGTGGCTGGGGCCAGAGTGTGTGTGTGTGTGTGTGTGTGTGTGTGTGTGTGTGTGTGTGTGTGTGTGTGTGTGTGTGTGTGTGTGTGTGTGTGTGAGCTGCGTTCCTCCTGGTGACACTAAAAGCTGTTTTCACCAGAGAGGTGACGTCGTGTCGACCATAGGTCAACATCATGCGACTTCTCACAGTCGTTCTTTGGACACAAAAAGCTCGGAAATGGGAGCAGTGGTTCTAAGAAGAGCTTGTGACAGCTGGTTGTTGCACTTGTGAAGTGCAGTATGGCGTTAAGACTTTCAACTCTTGGACCACGAAACTTTTAGTTTATTGCTCACACAATTTTCTAGTCAATTTTGACAAACTCCGACGAGGGAATTAGCCCAAGTGAGCCCCAGTCAGAAGCAAGAATACCAGACATAAAGGTGATGCTAAATGGCTATTTTTTTTTTTAACTTATTTATTTATTTATTTATTTTCAGACATTTTGGTGATGCTAAATAGCTACGTTTTTGTTTTGTTTTGTTTTTTTTACTGATGGCATCTGATGTGTATGGAACACGGCATCAAAGTTTGAAGCCTTCCTGCCTTACTGATGGCATCTCATGTGTGTGGAACACGGCATCAAAGTTTGAAGCCTTCCTGCCTGCTCCTTCTTGAGCGTCAAATCAAATTGTGCTATCCTTCTAACAGCCACTGGGGGCGCACTTACGCAGTTACTTACGCTACTATATAGACACTGATGCGGCGTACAATTCCTCAACTGCTTTTGACCAACATAGGTACTTACGCTACGATATATACACTGTGATGCGGCGTACAATTCCTCAACTGCTTTTGACCACATGTCAACAGCCAACATCACTTGAACTCCAGATATGTTACACATTGTATGCGTGTGTGTGTGTGTGTGTGTGTGTGTGTGTGTGTGTGGTCTGTGTTTCGACAACACAGGAAAAAAAAAAACACACTTACACACACGTACGGAACACAGTGAAAGACGGGCCGGGTTGTCACCGAGTGTATTCTTTTCTGGTTTGACGTCTGCAATGAGAACTCTGTTAGTGCGCTGGCATATTGAGGTCTGTGTTCTTTAGCATGTGTGTGCGCGTTTGTGTCGGTGTCTCAGCATTTTTGAATCATAGATGCCGAACATATCCCAAAGCCAAATAAAAGCAGACAGCTGGACAGTGTGAGGCGAGCACCAGTCCCGAGTGGGCATCAACATCGTGCATACTGTCGACTTGGCGCCGCTCCAGTCTGTCACTTCCTGTCTTTTGAACACACACAGGAGGCACACTACATAACACACGACACACGGATGAATTGTTAAGGTGCGATGTTGCTGTAAAGTTGGCGAGCTCTCAATTTACTACCGCGGAACTCACCTACTTGCGAATTTTATAACTAACAGCCACTGGCTATTCATCGCGTTTTTATGCGGTTTTTGTAACACCCATATAGCGAGACTGTACTTTTTCATGGTGAGGGTTTTTTTTTGTAGCACCAGCAGTGAACATTTTGTATTTTCGTTTTAATTTGATGATGAATTTTCAGGGCAGGACTGGTTACGGCGTCGGAGGTGCAGGGTTCAATCCCGGCTCTGGCCTTCCTGTGTGGAGTTTGCATGTTCTCCCTGTGCATGCGTGGGTTTTCTCCAGGTACTTGGGTTTCCTCCCACATTCCAAAAACATGCATGGCAAGTTAATGGAACACTCTAAATTGTCCCTAGGTGTGCGTATGAGCGCGAAGACAGCTGGGATAAGCTCCACCATGCCCGTGACCTTTGTGAGGATAAAGGGGATCAAAAAATTGATGGATGAGTTTTCCTGCACATGTCGTAACTTTAAAAAGGACGTCTTTTTTTTCTCGTTTAAGTTTGTCCTCGCAACACGTCCTTTCACACGATTGTCACTCGTGCACATCCTTTCAGGGGAGTGTCCCTTGTGCATCCTCTCACAATAATTAACTTTTCGAAGAAGCAAATGCGTGATTGGCCAACCCGCTTATCAGGGGCGTCGCTTAGTTTTGGCTAACGACTCCAAAGGGGCCCCAGTCATCATTCCAAAGAAGAAAAAGGTGAGGGGGGGGAAAAAAAAGTTTATAAAGAAAAGTCCAGATTAATTAACAATGTTTTGGGGTTCAGCTAAGCAAAGCTAATGGAAACGATTCTTTCTCCCCTCCTTCACCCCATTTGTCTCTCTGCCTCACCCTCCTCCTCTTCCATTAGAAATGTATTGGGGTGACTTGGAGCATGAAATTAAAATATTAGTGGGTGACATCGGTGAATATTTCCAATTCTCTGGAATGAAATAATAATGAAATAATTTAGGTTGGAACACAAAGGTCATAAACCGGGTTTGCTAACAAAACTGTTGTGTTGATTTTTTTTTTTTTAAGTGAAAATTCTCTCTCTTGTGCACATTATCCATTTCAAGATCAAAACAAGCATGTCTGTGCAATTGATCTGGGCAACAGAAAATGTAATTAATCACCCAGTCCCTCAATAATTAGGTCACCTATGCCGGAGTATCCACCGCGTCTACTTTTGAATCAAATTACCTGTTGAAATGTAAATGGCGTCTCCCTTGCAAGCCATTTCCCTCACATCACATCTTTTGCACTGATATTTCACAACATAACATCCATGATGTTCTTTTTGTCCTTGGCGCGTAATCGCATCCTAATGTTATCTTGGTCTGCCAATAAGAGCGGGCCAATAAGGTTGTCCTCGGCGGCAGACGGGGGGTCACCCTGGCAACTATCGCCACGACACACCTGATGGGAATCACCCCCTTCCCCACCCGCCACCCCTCCTCTGGCCTTAATTAGGGAGTCTGCTATTACTCGTTCTGTCCAGACGTCTTCTTCCTTGTTATCAAAGGGTGTCCTCTGATGACCTCGCCGTCCTTTTTCGTCGTGAGGAAAAGGAGGAAGCAAATCGAAGTATCAGGTGAGGGGTTATTTTTTTTCTTACGATAGGCCACTTCAAACCAAAATGGCAGACTCCCCGTGTTTTTTGGGAGCATGGCTTCTTGAGACTTTTTTGTGGGTGTTTTTATGATAGACACCTACCAATTTTCATGGAGCAAAGCAAAAACTGGTGTGGGGGTGGGGCTGAATATTCAATTTAAAAAATATTCTGTAATTTGGTGGACAAATGGAAATGATCTTGAAATAGTCGCTTCAAACTAAAATGGCACACTTCCTGTAGCTTTTCAGGCTTGGCTTTTTTTGTGGTGTCAAACTGTGAACCAAGAAAGCAATAGCATTTAGCATTAGCTAAAGTTTTAGGACAATCACTGGCCGTCTGATTGACTCGAAATGTTTGTACTTTTCATCGGAGGAAAGGGGTTTCTCCTCTTGCTATTCCGTCTCGGGGGCACCACATCATACCCACTGTGCCAAACTTGTCATTACGCCTGCTTTCTTTCTTCTTCTTCTCCTTGGGAAGCTGGCAGAAAGCTTTTATTTTCTTCGAGTAAACAAGAAGAAATGAATAAAGATGAAAAGTAAAATCCACTGGCGGCTGGCTGTGATGATGGCTGAGCAGAACAGAGGGGCATTTGTGTGCAAGTGTGTTTCATGCCTATGTAAGAGTTTGAAGCCAGGGTTAGGTTTTCATATTCGGGTTTTGAGCTTGTGTTAGGATTAGCGTTTGAAGTCAGGGAGAATGTTTCCAATTAGGTCGGGTTAGTGGCTACAAGTAGGGTTTTCAAAAATGGCTGAGGATTTCAATTCAAGGTTTCAAGCCAGAAGTACTCGAGTTAGGGGCTGCTAATAGGATTTCAAGACCCGGTCAGGGTTTTAAAGTACTGTTTCAAGGCAGTATTTGTTTTTTGTAACAGGGCCGATGGTTTCATGCTAGGGTCTCAAACTAGGGTTTGACTTCACTTTCAAGGCAGGGTTAGTGTTTCAAATTATAATTATGGTCCCACAGTGGTGTTTCAAGACCATGTTAGGGTGTTAAAGTAAGTTAGGGTCTCAAACTAGGCTTTGAGTTCACTTTCAAGGCAGGGGTAGTGTTTCAAATTATAATTATGGTCCCATAGTGGTGTTTCAAGACCATGTTAGGGTGTTAAAGTAGGACTCAAAGGCAGAGGGGTTTTGTAGGATTCGGGTTGAAAGCAAGTGCCTGGGTTTTAAAGTACGGTTTCATTTGTTGACACCCACATCACTCACCAGGCAAGGTCTTGTCTTAAAGTCACGGATACCATAGTACAATGTGAGAATGGTGACCCCAAGTGGACAAAAAGAATACAAGAATACCTCACGAGTACACAATATTATGTTCAATCATGCAAAATCCTTTTTTTTCCAAAATACTCGTTTCATCAATTGGACAATTGGAAGAATACTTGATTCCAACACTCTTCTAACCTTTCTGTGGATAAATTCTGGACTTTCGAGTGTATATATTAAATGTCAGTGGGGAAACCACCTTCTTTCTTGGACATTACTTTTTCTTTTTTTTGGTGACGTATTAAATGTCAGTGAAACTGAAACAGGAAACCACCTTCCGACTTTCTTGGACATTACTTTTTCTTTTTTTTGGTGACAACAGTTTGAATTTTGGGTCATTTTTTTAAACTATTTTCCAGCCAATATATTTTCCAATAAATATATTCATAGTCACTTTTATGTCCATCGATATATTTTCCCTTTCTATCATTTTCAAGAGTCAAACTACTGGCAAGCGAATCAAATCGTTTTCCTAACAGGTCACTGGCACCTTTTGGAGATCCCTTGGAGCTTTTTCTCAAGCTGCCTAATCAATTGTGGGCCAAAATCTCATAACGTGCTCCAGTGAAGCTACGACGCCGGGCCGAGCGCGGCTGTCCATTACGCCGCTAACTGGGCCAAGCCAAGTGCAAGTGCTTTAATCTTCAAATGGCCATTGATAAGTGTATTGATTGGGCACCTGGAGAGCAGAAATCAGACTTTCGAAAGTGTCGGCCTTATCTGACAATATGTGATTTGGGCGGTTGCTCATGTAGGTTATCATTATGATCAGTCTATCATATTTAGAAATATACTATTTTTCCATAAACTATCATAAATATAATTTATAATTACATGATAATCAATGAATGGTTGGAGACCTTTTTTTAAACTGACCAATCTTAGAATTTCACAACATAAAACATGTTTGAGGCAAATCATAGCCAAATGGCAAACTCAGGGGCGCGTTTTAGAACGCACACGGGGCGGCACTGCTGCGTTTGCTAAGTGATATGGTTTTCTTCTGTGTACAGGCCAAAATAAAATTCTGAATAACTGACAGCTCACTCAAAAGGTGCTTGTAATTGAATATAGATGCCAAAAGATGACGGCAATGCGTCTAAAACAGAAGATCATCGAGCTGGCTTCTCGCATGTACACAATCATGAACTCATGTTACATACAAGGGCTGTACTGAACCCTTTCGTGCACCCTGGAACCTGAGATCATGATAAGCTGTCCTCTGTGGTAACCGCTGTCCCTGAAAGGGTTATCCGCCCGCATATCTTCACCGATACTCCATCAAAGGTAAACCAAAATGTGCTGACTGCTGTTGTTTACTTTTCAGTGTCTTTGATTTGTGCCCCCCCCCCAAAAAAATATATATATTTGACTGCAAGTCGCTCACTTGTAGCATATAAGAGGAGAAGATTGTTCCAAGTTTTCAGCCAGCACCGCAGGCGTGAATTCATCATCGAGCCGCATCACGTCCGCGCGGGGCGACCCGGCGATAGGATGAGTCAATTAATGTCCGATAATGATGTGCAGGGATAACATTGTTTCCCTGAGCGCCACCACTAGCCGGCAGAAATTACAGTGTGCCGCCTTGATGATTAAAAAAAAAAAAAAAAAAGACAGAGCCACAAGCTGAATTTTAAGTGGAGGAATAAGTCTACTTTTGATTGAACCTTCATGCTAACAAATGATGTGTGCACGCTGGAGATAAAACGGTTTGCAGAAAAAGAAAAAAATGTGGGCGTTGAGTATTACTTTTACAAATTTGTATCGTCGTTACTACAGTACTGTATTTAGCATCTCAGGCCGTGAGTGCCGCAACTGAAAATAAACTAAAAGAAGACACCACTCAGACACCAATACCACTTTGTTTCCCTCTTATTTTTCACATCATTCAACTAGCATTTTTGGATGAATAATACATTTGCGTGTTGCTTCAATATTTTTTCATTCTTTTTCAAGTACAGTGGGGCCCTGATTTTTTTTTGCTCATGTTTTTTATGCATTTATTTATTCATTTTGTTGGTGGTGCCATTTTTTGATCGAAAATGCGTATTAGTGGTAAATCTCTGCCTATTTAAGAACATTTAAAAAATTATATTTACTCTGTTTTTTTTAAATACAATTACAATGGCTGTTAATTATTTGCAGATTTTTGCGATTTGTGGTCCTCCGCTGTATTTTCAATTGTTTTCCAGTACATTTGCTGTAATGTTGTTTTTTTTTTTTTTAAATTTCTAAGCATTGGGTAGTGCTTCTGTTTTTTTTTTTTTGTTTGTTTGTTTGTTTGTTTTTTTTTGGTCTAATACGTTTGCATTTCCTTAACTTGTTATTTGTTTGTTTGTTTTTCTAGTAATTTGATTTGTTTTCTAATATCCGCTAATATATTTTGGTATTTTGTTCTAATTGTATTTGATGTTTGATACCTTTAGATATTTTTAAGTATTTAAATTTTTTTTTTTTTTTTGGACTGGTAATTTTTAATTCCATTTTGTTCTGTCATTTTTTTTTCTAATTATTTTGGACTTGTTTTTGGACGCCTGTTTTTCTATTTTTTTCCCCCTATATTGTTTTTGTTTATCTCTCTCCCTTTTTGTTTTTTCAACCAGTGTCACAGAGCAAATTATCGTCAACCGTCGAAGTTCGACAGTATTGCCACCATCTGCCTGTGTTGTCATCTTTTGCGGTGCATTGCTTTTGCATTATGTGCTGATGTTCCTCCCCTAATTTGTCCCCAGTCACTTCACCCGGCGTGAAATAAGACGCTCCGATTCATTCAGGAATCGAAGCGATAGAACAAAAATGAATGGAGAGGTATGGAAAATGTGATTCTCTCCAATCCGACTGTTGGTTTGAGTTTAATATGAGAGTCGACATGAGGCGTGATGAGAGATATCGAGATGGCAAGCATGTGAATGTGCCTCAGATTAGTCCGAGCACTCACATGAGGGAACGAGGGGTGCAAAAATGTGTTCATTTTAATTGTGGGAGGGAGAGAGACATTGGCCACAATTTTAAATGGGACCAAATTCCACCTTTTTTTTTTCTTTTCCAAATATTCCATTACACTTTCTGGCTTCCTGGAATTTTAAATATAAATGAAGCAATATGTTAAATTAGATAACGATTGCATTTTGAAAATTTAAATCTGACATCTTAATGCATCAACACATCCTGGGAAACACCATTGATGGGCTAACGAATAGCGTCAATGTGGCGACAGATTGAATGATGGATAGTTGAACCCAAATGGTGGTGCACCACATGGAGACAAAAAATAAATAAATACTGACAGGCATATATTCTTTATCCTCAGCAAAGACAAAACAAAACCCCAAAAAAAACAATGAAGATTACTGCAGTTTACTGAATCTCTGGCAGATTTGTGAAACTCCTATTGGTTTGTGTCTGCACCAAATTATTTGTCATGGATTTAATGATAAATTCATTGCATTCCAATTTTAAAACGATATTTAACAACATGTATTACTGAACCCACACTTTGAGGCCCCAAATGTTAAGGGTTTAAAAAAATAAATAAATGAAAACATAAAAAAAAAACACGTGACCACAAAGTGTCTGGATTTTCACTTGTTGATTACCATTTGACCCAAAGGACCTTTTAAAAGAGCATAAATGCATATAAATGAAAACAAGGCTTGAATTCAGCATTTAAAAGTTTTCCAAAGTGTCCCAACTTGTTGAACAATCCTTATTTATCTTTCTTTCTCTCAACTGACAGACAATCAAGACAGCCTGGCAGACTTTTCCTGAGATGAGAGTTAGATGGATTTTAGTTCTCCCAAAATCAATGGGGAGAACAAAGTGGACTCCCAAAGACTTCATAAACATCTTTATCACCGCGCTGCCTGCATTGGGAGCGACTCCTCAACAAGACGAAGGCTAATAACGTTTTACCATAAAAGGTCTTCATTACCGCGACGCACAGAAAAACTAGTTCACTGTTTTGTTTTTATTTTGTTTTTAAATTAGGTGAATTCTGTAATGTATCGTATTAATTTAAATGTATTTAATTAATTCTAGATAAACATTTTAATCCAATGCATTCTCATGCATTGCACAAATGCGTTATTTATTTCGCAAATTGAAGTCAAATTGAGTTATTTATTGCATTTATATTTTAAACTCTTTTTAACTCGAGTGCAAACCTTTTTACATTCATTCAGTTGCAATGAAGCTGTACCTTTTGAAATTCCACATATATTTTTGATGTAAATGTGTTTATTTGAAGTAATTTATTTCATCTCGTCAACTTATGTAACTAATTGATGAAAAAGTTAATTAATACAGACATCCATCCATCCATTTTCCGATCCGCTTTATCCTCACAAGGGTCGCGGGGTGTGCCGGAGCTTACCCCAGCCGTCTTTGGGCAGTAGGCGGGGGGACACCCTGAACCGGTTGCCAGCCAATCGCAGGGCACACAGAGACGAGCAACCATCCGCACTAACACTCAAACCTGGGGACAATTTGGAGTGTTCAATCAGCCTGCCATGCATGTTTTTGGAATGTGGGAGGAAAAACGGAGTACCCGGAGAAAACCCACGCAGGCACGGGGAGAACATGCAAACTCCACACAGGAAGGCCGGAGCCGGGATCGAACCCACGACCTCTGCACTGTGAGGTGCTAACCACTGGGTCACCATGCCGCCCTACAATAAATATGTATTGACAAAATGTACGCTTGAATATTTTTGGTTGCATTTTCTTAAATTTAACAGCAGCTAAAACGTTTTTTTTTTTTTTTTGTTTAATTCTTTTTTATGCGGATGAGTCATATGGCCTGGGCGGAGGTCTCTAAACATTTCAGTTTGATGTCGCCGTACAACCACACATGCAGAATTCACAAGAACATGCATCTCGTGGTCAAGTAGCCGACGTCTTTTAGTGATGGGGAGCGTGAACTTAATTCAATAAAGCTCAAGAAAAAGCTCAAATGTGCAATGATCCACCCCACACCCACCCCTTGTACCGCCACGTTAGCACAAGGCTATCACACACACACACACACACACACACACACGCACACACACACACAAACCCCGGCGTACAAACACGCTATTTGAGGCAGCAATCTCTCAGAGGCAATTGGCCCTATCATGGCAGCCCCGCGGCAGCTTACTCCGCCCAGTAACGGCTTTCCAGACCACCGATTGGCAAAGACGCCGGCCGGGCTAATGATAACAGATTGTTTATTTACCAGGCTGAAGCGTAGCAAACTATGAATCTCAACCAAAAGGAGCAGCGAGGGATTGGATCTCTACTTTCTATTTGTTTCCTTGGCGGAGGAATGGGGGGGCCGGGGGGGGTCCCCTCGTTCGTTCATTTGTTTGCTAATTTATTGACTTTTTTTTTTTTCTTCAATGTTGATGTTTTCTCTGTGCACTTTTCGAGTGACATTTCAGGCTGTTTGCTGAGTTTGTAAGTCAAATGTGACCTTTGATGCTTCTATTTCAAATGGGGACGAATGAAGTGGAGCAGTGATGGAGCAGTTTTCTTGTCTACAGCGGGTCGATTTCTAACAATTAACTCGGATTTTCAGGGGGAAAAAAAAGATGCCTCGAAAGGTGGTCATTAAATGTGACATCATACGTGACATCATGTCTCATGAGACAGACCTCGGTCATGGGAGTGTGAAAGGATTTCAAGACGGGTTTGGGTTTTCAACTAAGTTTAGGGATTCAAATTACGGTTTCAATCTTTGTGGTGTTGGGGTTTGGCTTGAGTTGCAAGTTCAATGTCGGACTAGTTCATGTTTTCACTTACAATTAAGGTTTCAAAGTAGCATTTCAAGCTAATGTTGGGGTTTCAAGTTTCGATCCCAAGCCTATGGGTTAGTGTTTGAAATAAGGTTTTGGGTGTTGAAATAGAACTTCATTTTCCACTTACTACGTTTTTTTTTTTAAATTAGGGCTTCATGACAGGTTCATGAATAAGGTTTCAAACTTGGTTTTGGGTTTCAAACAAAGGTTAGAGTTCCAAAATAGAGTTTCAAGTAAGCTTTTCAAGAGGGGTTCTGATTTCAAATCATTCGGGTTAGGCATTCAAATTATGGTCTCACGATTTGGTTTGGGTTTTAAACAAGATTTAGAGTTTTGGATTACGGTTTCGAGGCTGGGTTAGAGTTCAAAACATGGGTTCGGGTTTTAAAGTGGGGCTTCAAGACAGTCGAACACACACACATTTACATACGTGTCATGATCGCGTTCCGTTAGTGTCCAGCAGGTGGCAGAAGCGTTCCCGGTTTGCACCTGTCTGGCATCCCAATTATCGGGACTATTTAAGGACCTCATGGACTCACGTCAAGATGTCGGACAATTTCGGCTTGCTCAAGATGTTGTTTATGTGCATTTCGTCAAGACGCTCTCTTATTACCCTTGTTCCGTTTTTGGCTCTTGCCTTGATTTAGGTTTTCACCGTTTTTTTGGCTCTTGTTCGTTAGTCAAGTAAGGAGTTCTTTTTGTGTTTAAGTGTACCCACGGTTTGTTCTCCACACGGTTTGGTCTTTCCTGTACTTTACAAGCTCTTTTCGTTTGTGTTTTTTCCTTACCTTGTGCAAGCGCTTTTTCTTTTCGTCGCATTTTCCCCGACTTCTTGTCCAGCGTCGTTATTTGTCAGCCTTTCGCCTATTTTTTTGCAAATAAATATTTTTGTAATATCAACTTTCCTGAGTTCATTTTTCTCGGGTCCGATTCTGTCCGGAACCTTCTGGACACCCGACAACACGTAAGACAATCAACGACGCGCCACTTGTAGATATGAGGAATATGAAAGTGTCGTGTGTCTCCATGCTGGCGGCTCACGCGTGCCCGTCGGTGGGATCTCATTGGCCGCTTTCACTATGACAGCTCATAGCAATTGCGCACGCACGCTCCGCGGGCACGCCGCTGCGGAGCGCTTCATTCTTCTGACGGGCTGCACATGAGGGCCACTTGTCATCTCTCACTTGAGCAGCGGAGGCAGGTGGAGTTGCGGTGGGAGGCTTGTTTTGTCGACAGCCACCCTTCGAGGAGGCGCTGGTTTCGAGCAAAGTACGGGAGTTGCGTAATTGGCTTCGGCACACACCGCTTGCTGTGAGGCTTTTATGCTTGACTGCAGAATGAAGGAGCCACTAAACTAACTCGGCTAACCTTGCTTGCTGAGTTAAAAGGGGGAAAAAACACGCAAGTATATGTTTTAAGTGCTAGCATTAGTCAAAAAAGGCTCCTCTGGTTAATTCCGAGTTGTTGGAATGAGAAGTAAACAATATCTGCGCATTTAATAAATGTCAGGCGGCCACCATGTTGGGTGTCAACGTCCTCCAGAAGTGACGTCGCAACTGTCGTAGCGCTTTTGCTAAAAATGGATTGGCAGGAATTGTAACGGTGTCAGGCTATCCAGCATTTAAGGAAAATGCGCAGCAAAATTTTAAACTGCCTTGGCAAAGTCGCCCACAGGGTGTCGCGAGTCTACCGGGCACTCATCGTTAGCAGATAACGGCTAGCCACTAGCCGCTACCGCTGGCGATATGCGTCATATAATTAGACCATTTAAACAATGACAGGGTAATTAATTTGGAGGGGGGGGAGGGGGGGGGGTCGCATTTTTGGGATGCCAGTCTGTTAACATTGGTGGCAAAGTCAAGCCAGCCTTCATAAAAATTGTTCTTTGGTTTTAAGGCTTCAAACCCTAATTTCAATGAGCCTTAAGTCAGGTTTTGATATCCCAGACAGCATTGCGGTTTCAAGGTAAGGTTTCAAGCCAGGATTAGGGTTACAGCATATTGCTTGCTGTAAACTGTGAGCTCAACATTCCTGCCTTGGTGGGAGCCCAATAACAATAAGAAGGTTGAAGAAAAGGCTTAGCGCCATTAAAGTGAAATATGGCCCTGATGAGTGCGCAGGTAGGACCGAGCCGCCCGCTTGATGTATGGAAGCAGGGAGGGGAGGAAGGACGTCGGCCTCCCTCCCTCCCGCAGCTCCTTAACTGCAAGACGGCAGACCTCGGCCGGGTGGCGCTTGTCTGCAATCAGCAGTCAGCATGGGGGCGCTTGATTTATGAGCCACTGCCGCCGAGTGCATTGTGCGTGTTTATTTATTTGTGTTGGAGTGCTCCTCTTTTCCAAAGTTGGTCAGCAGTGAAGGGCTCTCCTTGCCTCCAGCCTCTTCTGAGGGGGCGGGATGCTTGTTTTGTCAACAGGGACCGACCAGGAGCACTCTCGTCGGGACAAACGTGTGCTTGAGAGGTTCTCGTGTTTATTTTTGTCGAAAAGCAGTCAACCCTCACTAGGTGATGCAAATAGGAAAAAATTCACAAACAACCCCTATTTGCAGTTGCTGATACAAGATGCAGCCATAGCCCTGTCTAAATAGGAAAGTAGTACAGTAATTTGCTGTCTAGGAAGCATGCTGAAGTGAAAGGCTACACCTTGACTGAAAGACAATCAGAGCGACACGCGCGCGCATGCGCGCGTAAGTGAAAGGCTCCACTTTGACTGAAAGACAGAGTGACACACGCGCGCGCGCGTGCACACACACACACACACACACACACACACACACACACACACACACAGAAAGAGAGGGTTTCAAGCCAGGGTTGGTGTTCCAAATTAGTTTTTGAAACCACTGCTCAGGTTTCAAAGTATGGTTTTAAAACAACGTTAGGGCTTTAAGAAAGGATTTGTTGTGGTTTAAAGAAAACGGTCAGGGTTTGCGATCTGGGTTAGGGTTGTAATCAAGGATTAGGGTTTGAAATTAGCGTTTCAAGATGGGGGTAGTGTTTCAAATTAGGGTTTTAAGGTGAATTGATTGGAGTTCAAAATCGGGGTTTCAAAGCACCTTTATGGTGTCAGATTAGGCTTCAAGGCAAGTTTAGGATTTAAGATTAGGCTTTAAAGGTAAGGTTTGCGTTTAAATGTAGAAGAGGATGCCCAACTAGTGTTTGGGTTTCAAGTAATAATTTCATCTCAAGGTTCTGGTTTTGAGTAAGTATTAGGGTTTCAAGACTGGGGTGATGATTGTAATCAAAGGTCCAAGTTTCAAATTAGGGCTCTACACCTGGTTAGTGTTTTAATTAAAGAACAGGACTTCGACCGAGGGGGAGGGTTTCAAAACAGGTTTTCACAGGAGCATTTCTTGCCTGAATTTTTTTAAAAAACAAAGAATGGGGAAAAAAAATCAACAAGATTGGGGTTGCAAGTCTGGGTTGGGGTTTAAATCAAATCCCAGAGTTGAAATATTGGGTTAGGGCTTTGAATTAGGGTTTGAAGCAAATGATAGGGTTAGGACACTATCCCCCAACACTTTGAGAGGTGCAAGGCATTTAGGTCTACTCTTGTCACATCTTAGAAAGATACAAGGGCACAAAAATACACTCTTACAGCCGCTGGGAATGGGGGAGTTTCTCAGTGAATAATTCTAGTCCAGCTCTCCAGAAAATCAGGTTCACTTTACTGTATCAGCAAAAGACTATTGACGCCGAAGAATGCTAAATAGTATTAATGACGCTTATTAATCTTGCCGAGACGCATCAATAACAATAAACGCTCCTGCATCTAAAACATTCATCCTCCCTCCCTCCTTCGACCACTTAAACGCGAGCTATTTTCAGGCTAGCGAAAAAAGCCTTTGCTTACCACGTTTAAAGCAGGTCCAAGTTCACCCGGCATGGCGGCGCCGCACGCGTTTTCTTTGCCAAATGTCCTCTGACTTGCTCCGTTGTTGGAATTCAATAATTTAGCAGCACGGGTCAATGGGCGCCATCGCTTCTTCTTCCTGGCAACAAAATGGAGAGAGATGAAGTTCATGTGCGCCGTGTCGTGAAAAGGCAGTGATTTCAGTTCACTTGTTGTGTGCTTGATGTCGTGTTAGTAGACACAAACCACACCGCAAGCGCACTCCCGTCTCGTTGTTGTTACTAACGCAGTTCGGCCTCCAGCCCAGCACGTTTTCCCTCTCAGGAGGAACGACTTCTCATCTCCGTCTTGTTTGCCGTCATTGTCCTTCACTCCCTCTCTCTCTCCTCCCGCCTCGCTTTCCCTCCCTCGGCTTGCTCTCAACACGCCGACCTCTGCGCCGGCTAATCGCGGCGGTGATTCGGCGGCCATTTGTCAGCCGAGTGGAAGGTCCGCGCTTATCTCGTGGCCTCCATCTTGCTCCTTGCGGCGAATTTTGGTATGGGATTTACCCAACTTAATCCACCTCTTGACCC
>NW_017805039.1:2611036-2615930 GCF_001891065.2 Hippocampus comes
ACACACACACATACACACGATCACATCGCAATTATACAGGGCATGAATGCTGTGATATCAGATTATGTAACAGCGCCGCAACTGTGCCATGTAAATCATCTGCAGCAGTTCGGGACGAATATTCGAATTTAGGTTGTGGATCAGTCAGTCGGTGTTCAGCCACTGGTCTCCTTCCTGTGCCGACACATCTGTGAGGCCTCCTCGCAGTCATCCTCTCATCTTTTCCCAGAAGTGCTGACGGCGGCAAAACTACCAGCGAGGCCTGAGGCGTGAGGATAAGACGGGCGGAGAAAGAGAAAGATGGATGAAGAGGAGCAGCGGGGGCAAGGCGTGCCGCTCAAAGAGAAATCTCTCGACAGCCAACAAGGGAAAGATGACGGATAGACGCGCGGACGGCGCCTCTTCCTCAGTTAAGGGTTTCAAAGCAGGGCTTCAAGCCAGGGTTAAGGGTTTCAAACGAGCATTATGGTTTCAATTGAAGGTTTCGAACCTGGGTTTGGTTTTCAAATAAGGGTTAGTGGTTCAAATTAGAGTTTCAAACTGAGATTAAGGTTTCGAATTAGGATTTCAAATGGAGGTAGTGGTGTCAAATTAGGGTTTCAAACTAAGGTTGGGGTTTCAAATTAGGGCTTCAAACCTGAGTTAGGATTTCGAAGTAGTGTGAGACAATCAAATTGGGGTCGTAAGGCTTGATTAGGGTTTCAAATTAGGGTTAGGGGTTCAAATTAAGGTTTCAAGCCAGGGTTAGGCTTTCAAGTTAGGTATTAAACTACTGCAAGCGGTTCAAATAGTGGATTCAAATCAGGGTTAGGGTTTCAAATGGGGGTTTAAAACTAGGGTTTGCTTTTAATAAAAGGGTTTAAACAACAGTTAGGGTTTCAAATTGTAATTTCAAAGGAAGCTTTCAAGACAGGGTTTGGATTTCAAGAGTTAAGGGTTCAAAGTGGGGTTTCAAACGAGGGTCGGGGGTTCAATTTGAAGTTCAAATTGGGTTTTAACAACACTTATTGTTTCAAATCAAAATATTTTCAAATTTGGGTTTCCAGCCTGGGCAAGGTTTGAGGTTTCGAACAAGGATTGGGGTTTCAAATTAGGGTTTTAAGCCAGGGTTGATTTTCAAAAGGGGTTTCGAGCCTCTGCTTGGGTTTTAAATGATGACTGAGCTTTCAAACAAGGGTTAGAGTCTCAAATTAGGTTTTCAAGTCAGGGTTAAGGTTTCAAGTTAGGTTTTCAAGCCAAGGTTCGGAATTCAAAGTATCGGTTTGATGCCAAAGCAAGAGTTTCAAGTCTGGGTTAGGTTTTGAGTATTTCATCCCCAAGCAATTGGACTGAATGCTGAGTGTTTTGATGATCAAAAGGATCCCCTGGCAGAAAAGCACATTTCGCCTCTTTGGTCACAACACTTAGCAGTCCATGCGCGAATGCGATTGATTTTGACTGATTTCAGCCCTGACCAATTTCAGTGGACACCAAGTAAGTGTTTTGCGGCCACGCCGTGTCATTCTTACCGTCTGCTGATGCCGCTCACCTTTTGATCTCCTGGCGGAAAAGTGCACTTAGCTCCCTCTTCCCACAGATTTGCAAGAATACGATTGATTTTGACAACTTTCTAACCAGATGAGCACAGTGATAATCACGCATGGACGCTAACCACATGCTAGCTATTAGCTGAGCATTAGCGTGCATTGCTAATCCCTGTGAATGAAATAGGATCACTTGCAGGTGCGGTTCTTCAACTAGTTTGGCTGACATTCCAAATACCCTCTCACAGGTGAATGTCATCACAAAAGCACGGATCTCACGGCCGATCAAAATGGCGGATTTATTTCCCACGATCTTTAAAATGATGTACATGGGTACCAAGCGAGAGCTAGCCAACAACTGCTAAGACAAACACAGTGGACACAAAAAAATCTACATACCCTTGCTGAAATGCTAGAATTTGGCGTTATTTAAAAAAAAAGTTCTTCTTCTTCCGGGGCATGAATTGACAGTCACACATTCCTGAATGCCAAAACAGAAGGAGAAAAAAAACAAGCCAAAATCCACACACCATACACAAGGTGGCCGGCCATCTTGAAATGCTCTCCACAAACAAGGCCAACATGCCAAAACGGCACACACCATACACAAGGTGGCCATCTTTGCAATGCTCTCCACAAACAAGGCCAACATGCCAAAACGGGCCCTCGGATAACACGGCAGAAAACACATCCTCCTCCATCTTGTCTGCCGTTTTACCCGGCACGTCTTGTGAGGATATGATGGGATGTCGTAACCGCGGGAGGCGGGCTTTCCTCATGTGCTGCAACCTGTTGCTAATTGTTGCCTCATTCTGGTTCTGAGGGAAAGTCAGCGTTTTAGCTGCTGTTGGTCGCCCCCCCCCCTTCAGTGTCAGTTATACGGCGAGTACTCCCAAAGTCTGCAGAGTATTGGCACAAAGGAGTCCCGAGAGCGGCCGGGCGGAGGAGAGCCTGGCGTGTGATCAAAAAGTCTGACAATGCTTTACTGTGGGGAGATTAGCATCAGTGAGGAAAGGAATGGCTTTGGGCATGGGGATCAAGTGAATCAATGTGAGAGGGGGGGTTTGGGAGGGGGGGGCTGAGTGAAGAAATAAGCTCGAAGGTAGTTAAGAGGCAGACCAGGGGCTTTTCATCACGTGCGATGACACCAAGGTGGCTGGAGGGGGACGTTGGATGCTTGCATCAGTCTTGCTTCATGAAGAGCAAACTGACGCTTGACACAAACTCGCATGTATTCGCGGACGCATGTCTCTGGATTGCTTTCCTTTGCTCTCCCTTGTTATCTTTATTATTTAATTCGTTATTTCATTAAATCGGTTCACTGTGAACTACTGGATATATAACATTTTTGACTCATATTTTTATGACATTATTATTAAATTAGGGCGGCCCGGTGGTCCAGTGGTTAGCGCGTCGACCTCACAGTGCAGAGGTCGTTCGTGGGTTCGATCCCGGCTCCGGCCTTCCTGTGTGGAATCTACATGTTCTCCCCTGGCCTGCGTGGGTTTTCTCCGGGTACTCCGGTTTCCTCCCACATTTCAAAAAGATGCATGGCAGGCTGATTGAACACTCTAAATTGTCCCTCGGCGTGAGTGTGAGCACGGATGGTTGTTCGTCTGTGTGTGCGCTGCAATTGGCTGGCAACCGGTTCAGGGTATCCCCCGCCTACTGCTTGAAGACAGCTGGGATAGGCTCCAGCAGCCTCCATGACCCTTGTGAGGATAAGCGGATCAGAAAATGAATGAATGAATATGATGAAATTTAAAAAAACACATCTTGGTTAACCATCTTTAGACAAACCAATGTAACAAATATGACATCATTCACTCATATGAAAGAACACATTAAAGATGTGATGGATGAATGGTCATGTAACAACACATAAGGTAATATAGCAAAGAAAAATGTACGATAACGTAACAAATTTCTGAGGGAATATCGTCACAACTTTTTGCATCGATACACCTTTAAAAAAAAAGCATTTTGGGGGGGTTAAACAGTCAGAGTTGGAACAACTTGAAAGTACACGTTTTTGGCATTCATGTCCACAATGTTAGTGAGAACAACAAAGCAAGTTGTTTGCTCCAAAGCAATTTGCCTGTTGTCGTTTTGATTTGGTGGACAACACAAGGACCAAGTCGTTCTGTCAACTCTTATTCCTTTGTTGCGAAATGACGGAATGGCAATTTTCACAACGGGAAAACGTCAAATATTGTCTTCTGTCGTCCAACTTTTTTTGTCCAATTTTATTGAAATGCGTTACCTTGAAATTTTGAGTTCGCTCAACATTTTTTTTTTTTTTAAACCTTTGAAAGAAAGAAAAGAGACGTGACCATCGGATTGAGAAGCTGGTTCTGTTCATTGGACTACATCGAGGAGGCTGGCGGACAAAGAGAAGTGAAGACAAGCTGACATCCATCATGGACAACACTTTCCACCCCCTTGTGCTCCACTGTCGTGTCCCTCTGCAGCTCCTTCTGTGCACGACTTTTACACCGTGGTTGCAGAAAGGATTTCCTACAGCAGGTTGTTCCTGCCCACAGCGATAAAGACCGTCCAGTTGCACTAAACATCCATATAGCCCACACAACAGCACACAAATATAAACCCCTTACGATTCGCTGTACATTTAAAACACAAGGTGGAATACATGCACACACAATGTTGATGGTTCTTTCAACTTGATACATTTGTTTCCTTCCCCCCGTCTCACCGGCTTTATTTTGATAATACTTTCTCTTGTCATGATATCATATATTATCCTCGTCTGCACAATAACATGAAATGACCCGACTTTATCCGCCCTTCTTTGTCCCATCCCGGACTGTACAAACATCGAAGTACAACAACGTCAGCCGGTTTGTGCCTTTAACCCTTTCAGGGATAGCGGTTACTACAGCGGACAGTTTATGTTATCCGTTTAGAGCACAGGTGTCAAACTCAAGGCCCGGGGGCCAGATATGGCCCGCCACATCAGATTGTGTGGCCCGCGAAAGCAAATCAAACATGTCAACTTCCATGATGCTTGCGAAAATCTCGACCAAAATTTAAAATTCTTATATGGAATAAATAAGAGAGTTATTGTAGGCATTTTCTTGTTTCCAAACTCTTTATTATAGGAACTTAAACAATAGTTGAATAAAACGTCATAACGGCCCTCCAAGGCAAACGGTCAGTAAAATGTGACCCGTGCAAAAAATGAGTTTGACACCCCTGGGTTACAGGGTGCATGAAAGGGTTAAACTCTTTAATTATGTTCGATTAAATCGACTATAGAAGACTACAAACATGCGCACACACACACACACAGACACAGACACACACACACACACACACACACACACAAGCGCACATACACACAAACACACGCG
>NW_017805039.1:2615985-2638576 GCF_001891065.2 Hippocampus comes
GGCGACCGCGCCCACCCCCCCCCCCGAGTGCCCCCAAAGACACACACACACACACACACACACACACATACACACACACAGATGGCGCAAAGAACCAGAGCAGAGCAATCTGAAATGCAATCCCCATGGTCTTATAACCACACGCACACATGCACGCACGTACGGACACACACACGCATGCACACACACACACACACACACACACACACACACACACACACACACACACACACACACACACACACACACACACACACACATACACACACACGCGCCTGCTCAGGTGGGCGAACCAGTGGTCCCTGATTTCTCATTACTGCAGATGGATAGATGGGTGCAAGCAAGGAGGATTGGAAGAGAAAAGGAGATAGAAAGGAAAAAGAGGTGGCAAAAGTACTCATAAGCTATACTTTAAGTAGAAGCGCAGATACTTGTGTAAAAACTAGACTTTGGTAAAAGGATGTGGAGTGATGCAACTCCTGTACCTAAGTGACAAGTCTATCTTACCATATTAAGGGAAATTAGGAGACCGTCATGCCATGCCCCCAGTGCACCTGACAATCTGGTGACTGAAAGTAGACTAGACCTTCGACCAGGTAAAAGCAGGTCTAAGTTTGGGTGCAGATGGTGTAACGCAATTTTGGTGGATTTGATCAAAGCGCAGGCAGAGAGGATTCTGCACTCTTCTGATATGTGCGGTGAGTGTCGTCCTATTTCATTCATAAGTATGACAACGGCAAATATCAAACCCTCTGATTGCTTGTTAAAATAAATTATTTGAATGCATTAGTATTCTAATCACCTTTATTCTATTTTTTTTTAAACAGCAATGTTAAATAATGTGCACACGCCTCTCCTGCTAATGAGTGGAGCCGCTTTCATTGGTCAGGAATTAAGTCAGCTATGTTCACTCCCACAACGGTGCAAACACCCCTTTCTAACTGCGCCCGTCCTATGAACGCGTTTAAAAAAAGTCAAAATAATAAATACAGTAAAGTACAGGTACCTGAAAAATCTACTTGTGTACATTCAAAATCTCATATTGGATCTCATGAGAAGAAAGTAGGCAGGAGAGTTTGGGGCGACAGTGAAACTGTTAAGCCAATCAGAGAGAGAAAGACGTTCCTCTCATCGATCCGAGCGGCTCAACCAACCGCAAAGAAAAAAATAAATAAATATCGATGATAAGTCATGGATTGGGGGTATTGGGCGGCTCCGAGGCGTTTGCGTGCGGAAAGCGTTCACAAACCACATCACGTCCACCTTTTCTTCCCCATCCTCCTCCTCTTTGCTATCACACTGCCTTGTTTATATATTTTTTTTCTCCCTCTTATCTGCTGTCAGGCAGGAAAACAGCCATTTGGGGTCCTGCCGACACCAATTTCCACCACCGCGCACACACCCGCACACTCCAATTTCCCCTGCCACCCTGCACTGTCTAATATAGCTCTCAACACAATCTCACATTATCCTCTCATCCCTCCTTCTCGATAACGTTAGTCTTTCCTTTCTCCCTTTCTTCCTTCCACCGGTGGGAAGTGACCAAGTACACGTACATTGTTACTGGTACTGAAGTATCCTGTATTTTTTCCCAGATATCGGTACTTCAGTACGTATTTATTTTTCTAAGAACGGTTTGCTTGTAAACCCTACATGTGGGTCGAGATATTTGTATTTTCTACTCATTACTTTGTTCAAATGGGCTTGTGATGCTTTTCAACCTCTGTAAGCGACACTGCAGGTGAGATCTCAATTCGGTTATCGATTGAGATCTTGGGGGGTTATCAGCTGGAAGAAATGGGGACGGCAGAGACATGGAGTAACGTGAACCTGGGAGCATTAATGAGAACAGCAGGAGAAGAACAAGATCATCCCCATCCATGGCCGTTTTTATTTATTTACTTTTTTTTTTTTGATGGTGCCAGCTCCAGCATTGATTTCTGCAAAAACACTTTTTTTCTGTATTGGCTGGTCTTACACCAAATTATTTTCATAATCACTGACTAAAAATTGAAAGTCAGGAGGTGGTTTTAGAGTTTTACTGGAGTCACAGAGCGCATTGCGGCAAAAAAAAAAAAAAAAAATGTGAAAAGAATCTAGCTGGAGTCTTGTAAATAGCGACCTGCAAAATTCAGTTTTTTTGTCAAACCTCAGCGAGAAACTGAGCTGTGACGAGTATATAAGTCTGTCCTTCAAAAATCGGTACTCCTACCTGTACTTGAGTGTTTTTTAGCATTTGGTCTTTGTACTTGTACTAAAGTAATAGTTTCCCATATGATTTATGAAAACATGTTGATGACCCTAAATTGTCTTTGATGTTTATGAAAACAATATATTGAATGTGTGTTGTGTTTTAAAAAAACAAAAAACAAGATTGGTTAAATGAATGCTCTTAATTGTCCTTTATTTTCACGGACAACATAAACAGTTTTTGTAAGACAAAATCACATCATGGTTGTTTTTTTACGAATACTAAATGATTGATGTTCGCAAAAGCTTATGTTTGATTCCTTAGCCGAAATCACCTTGGCTCTTTAAGAAAAACACATACGGTACTCATTTGAAACTAATTCATCTCTGATGGTTACAAAAAAACCTAATTTCATCATTTCATTGAATACACAGTTGTGATTGAGGTTCAGAAAAACGCCTTCGTTAGGTTGTTCGATGACTAAATCGTCTTTGATGTTTACGAAAACACTTAAATTGGCTCACTAAATGGCCTTGATGTTTACCCCCACAAAATTTATTTTTTTGAAGACTTAATTGAACTATTGAAATAATACCGTCAATCTTGCCTCTCATTATTATGAATGGAGCATTTTGGATGTGCAGGTGCGTCCCCCGTAATGGTGTCAACTGCACCTAATGATGCGAGTTAAACGATGGCGTGGCCTTCTTAACACTGCCTCCTTTCTGTTCCTCTCAAGTGAAAGAAACAGGTGAAGTACCATCTTTTTTTCTCTCTCTCTCCCTTCTTTGTGCTCAGCCACTCATATAGAAAAGGCTGCACGGTGATTCAGCACTTAAACGCATTGCCGCAGACACGGACAGCACCGAAGCAGCGCCTCGACGCCGGTGGAGGCCACGGGTCGAGTGCGAGTGTGAAAAGAAACGCTTGAGTTGAAGAGAGCAGTGCTTCTCAGTCTTCCTCGGTCCATTCAATGCTCACTAGTTTAATTGGGAACGTTCTCATACAAAATATCACTTTTTGTTAAATGCTAAATGGTCCCACTTGCTTGATGTTATCGTCAATGGGTAGTTGGTGGGATACTTGCAAGCATCTACTCCTGTTATTAATAGAGCCATTTATGGCTACAACTCTGAGATCCTCAAGGCCTACCCTTGCAAGCGTTTGGTCCAAGTACTTTTGTCCGAGTGATCAATCTCCAAGGCCCAACTTATGAGTTTTTCAAGGTATGGACCATCACTCTTGTCAATTTTTTATTTTTATTTTATTTTTTTTTGCTTTGTGTTGCAAGTGGCTTCAGCCTCTTTGCCACTAGATGGCAGTGCACTTGAATTTATAGAAAAACATGAGCGGGCAGTTGACTATGTGAAGCAGTCTGGAAAAGAAGCATTGATAAGATTTTATCAGTGTCCCATTTCCTAGTTATCATCGTCAAACCTTTCTGTCACAGGCATACATTCTTTATCTTCCGTGAAAAAAAACAACCATGTTGTGAAACACTTATGCCAGGGGGGTCAAACTCATTTTTGTTGGGGGCCACTTTGGAGTTACGTCTTCCCTTGGAGGGCCATTACAACAGTGAAAGTATGAATAAATGTTTAATCATAACATCATATTTTTGTACGCAAAAACATTACTAGTTTTGAAATTTTTGTTTTTTAGTTCAATTATTGTTCGAGTAAGTGTGAACGCCTTAAAACTCTTGCAGAATCTCAACGTTATTCATTACCCATGATAATTTGATATTTTGGTTCAATTTTAAGAAACCATCATGGAAGTTGACACACTTGATTTGCTTTCGCGGGCCACATAAAATCATGTGGCGGGACAGATCTGGCCCCCGGGCCTTGACTTTGACACCTGTGCCTTATACCTTTGTGTTTGTACAACTGCACTAAACTGCCTCCCAGTGGCCAAGTCACAAAAACCAGAAGGTTTGTACAAACGCTTTAATTTTTTTACATTCCAATTACGCTATTATATTTCCATAAAGAAATATGATTGCTTATACAGTGCTATTTAACTGATTCAAAGTTTTTTTTTTTTTGAATTTTCTGCTGGAGAAGGAACAGATGAATAATTTCAAAGATGATTTGGAAGTGTTTTAAGTGACGCTCACAGAACAAAGTAAAGATGGACAGAAACTCAGGATAGAAGACGCAAAACGTAAACAAAATTTCCACTTGTGTGTAGCTCCTGTCGTAGAGGTTGCCTGAAGGTGAGGGTCGTCACACTCGGTGTTGTCACACAAACCGACCGGAGCATAAAGCGGCCAAGGAGGACGGACGGATCACTGGATGAAAGTGGGTCATGCATTCACTTTGATTGACAGGAGGAGGAGGAAGTGGAGGTGAAGAGGAGGGAGAGGGGGAGTAAAGGTGAAGTGACAGGATGAGGCTTTCAAGGCTTCGGGAGGGGCTGAAGGTTGACAGAGAAAACCTGCAGGGGCTGAAAAAGCGGCTTAAGACGGAAAGGTGACGGAAGCACTCGGGGTGGACAAGTGGGTGAGGGAGAGGGGGGGAAAAAATGACAGAAAGGGGCTACGGGGGGAAAAGGGGAGGGGCTCTGAGGAGAAGGAACCAGGCGCAGGTGGAATGGAAAAAAAAGGATGGAGAATAGGTCACGGGAAAAGGTTGCAGGGAGGAAAATGTAAACGGTGAGGGCAAAGCAAAGATGGGGGCTGAGATGTTTCAACTCCAGCTGCGCCTGTTTTTGTGTGGGGTGGGAGGGGGCCCTCCCAGGGCGACCACCCCGTCGAAGCGCTGCCTGCTCCGAGGCCTCTCCCTGAGTGCAACCTTTCCAGCGGGCCCCTTGTCAGTCAGCGCAGCTTCTTTGCGCGTGACGCCACGAGGAACGCTCGGCTTCTTTTGTGCTCGCTGACTGACGCCTGGGATGACTTCTTCAGACACTTCCAGCGTGAAAGTCGGCAAAGAGTCTCAGAACAAGGGCAGGATATCAGAAAGTTGAAACGCTAATGGCATGAGCACACGATACTGTGATTCGGAGGTGGAACATATCAAGATACGTATTGGATGATCTTTGAATGGAGAGCTGCACACTCCTTACTGTGGTATCATTAAGTTTAAGGCCCGAAAATGTTGTATAGTTACCGCCTTCTATATCCTCCTCAAAAATCCAATAGTAGGAGTATTTTTTTTTTTTTAAATACTGAATTACAAAAGAGTCGGTGGTTCACTGTAATTCGGAGTTTGACCAGAACCTGCCAGAAAAAAAGAAAAGATGCTTCGGAAGAACCCCGAAATGTTGGGAATGAACTTTCACCAAACAGAACGTCAGTAGCCATCAGTGTCTCAGTACTTTTGTCCAAAGCATGCAAGTCACTGATTTTATTTTAGCATTCGACCGTTGTTTAATATTTACGATCAAAAATCGCAATGCCTGTCAGGAAAGCCAACGTCTTGACTCCGTGAACTGTAATGTCGCACTGATTGTCATCAATCATGAAATGACCTGGCTGTAATTAAAAATGAACTTGCCCTACTCAATTTGTTGTTGTTGTTGTTGTATGTGGGTTCACTCGACGGCAAGAAGTATTTTCCAAGGTAAGTCTTTTTATTGATGGCATCACCATTCTGCAACAATCGCGCCTCCGGCCGCTTCAGCATCACTTGGAAAGAATTGGCACAACATAGCTGGCCAGTAGTGTAAATTTTTGTTCGATCGCGCAACCTTTTTGTCTTGGCTGACTAGATTGAGATTAGTGGTGGAACTGATTTTTTTTTTTTTTTTTTTTTGCTAATCTTCATGTGTGGGTTCTGGAACAGATAAGAAGTCTTTTAAGATTTTAAAAAAATCCTTATGTGTGTACCAGGCCTGGCTGACTTAAACAAAAAAAAAATCCAGTCATTCACATCTCCAGTACAAATGACGTTACTAAAAAGCAGAATGCGTAGTGGTTGTACTTATCTGAAACAATCGTACTTATTTCGTCTTAGCAAATGAAATTAAAAGTGAAGGAAGGCAATTATTCCTTCGAGTGTGTTGTTGTAAAGCGCTAATGAAAGCACTGCAGGCTGTGTTGGCTCTCAGGTAAACAGTTGTGATCTACTTTCCCTTTGAAACGGACTGGCAAGCGTAACATAAATCCCGATCACGAAGCGGCGTCACACAGGACCCCGCAAGTTTGTTCTCGGTGGGCAGGCAAGCCAGAAAATGACACCTCGACCTGAAGGATAATAAATAAAGCAATAAAATGAAGACCCCCCCTCCTCCGAGGACTCGCACCCGCAGCCAGATGCGCAAGGCCTTTCACCCACGAAACCACCTTGCCCCTCCACAGGCTCCCTTTTTTTTTTTAATAAAGCGCCCGTACAGCACTGCATGTACCAGAGGCCCGTAGGTAAACAGCTAATGAAATCCCTTTCTCCCTCTCCGACTAAATCATCTAAATAGCAAGCAGCACCTCAGGCGCCCAGGCAGACAGATGGCAGGGAACCAGTCGGAGTCATAGAGGAGGGGGGCAGGCGGTGGGGGGACGGTGCGGTGATTCAGTGTGAGAATGATGTCGGCTAAATACACCAGGAGTTTTAAATCGAGAGATTATCGCCATACCTTAACCGTTGATGACATTGGATTCATGTAATTCTGAAGTAACCTCATCAGGAATCAGTCTGGATTGTCTATTCACCTTGGATTGAAAAAGAAATGGCCCTCAAACATTGCCCTGTGGAACTCTCTAAAAAAACATGTATGACTACTTTGTAATACTTTGGATGGATGCTGAAGCCTTACTGTGTTTCTTTTTGACTCTACATCCATTAAGGAGGTGAAGGGAATATGGAGGATTTTTTTTTTTTCCCAATTGGACTGAAAATGAAAGTACCTCAAACATTTCCCTGAGGCACTCCACTTAACTAATTATTACTGTGGGTGTCTGTTGTAATCTTCCCATGCAAAATCCTGTTGCAACACACTCATCTGGATCTATATGGGGCACAGTCATGCTGGAAATTAAAAAGGCCTTTCACAAACCGATCCCACACAGTTTAAAGCACATAATTGTCGAAAATGACTTGATAAAATAAGCCCACACTAAAGAACACGAAAGCCCAAATCCTAACAAATTGATTGAATAGGTATGTCAGAAGACCGCCGTTGTGTGTTGAATGGAGATCTTATTCTCTTTATTGCCACTTATTCTGATAAGAAGCAATCGAAGGTTCACATTATCCGCCTTTGCAACTCTCAATCAAGTTGAGAGGTAAACCTTTTAGTTCTCAAACAATTGATGAGGGGGGAAAAAATGATCCCACACCTGCCACTTAGGCACCACTTACCGGTCCCATAATCCCTTTTCTTTACTAACTCATAGAATCAGAGCCGGTCTGCAGGCAAGTGAACTAGCAGCGCGAAATGTCGGCCAAGGTTTGAAGTAAATCTTTGCACTAATGGCTTATTTAAACCCTAATGTTCCTCTGAACTGCGTTTGAGACCCTTTCAAATGTTTAAGAAAGAAAGAAAAAAAGAAAGAAAAAAAATAGCTAAACTAAAATATGTCCTCTTCTATTTGAACATTTTGTGTGGTGCCACAGCACATACACAATTCAGTTGGGACAATTCAGTTTAATCTCACTCGTTTGCTGCCTCGATGAGCAGCCCTCTGCTGGCAGTCCAGGTAGCAAGCTACTGGTACTTGGGTGAAACTGAATTGTGCACTCCGCTGGTTGAAAAAGGCCCATGACAGACATTGTTTGATGTTGGCTACCGCCCGTCTAGACAGTTGGTTTGAACTGCTTTTGGGGTGTGCCGCAGCCCATCAAGTCAGCAAACTAGGTTGACTGAACAGAATTATCATTGAAAAAGTCCCACACCATGTGATGTACTTCATAGCCCACATAGGCAGAAAATAGTTGCGTAAACTGGAGTTTGCCACAGCCCATCTATGCATCAAACCCACCTGATGCAATTAACAGGTGTCCTTTTCTGGTTGAAGTAGTCCTACACAGACCAGACACTAGACTGCAGGCTTTTTGGGAAGCAAAAGTGGTTTTGGTTGAACTGCTGTGGCAGTTTACTGCAGCCCATCTATGCAGGAGAATAATTGTACCCCCTGCTGATTGGAAAAACATCCCACACTAGACATGTTTTGATGGTTGCCACAGCCCATCCAGCCAGTTGGCCTGAACTGATTTTAACATTCCCCGCAGCATATCAAGGCAGAGAACTAGGCGGCCTAAACTGGTTTTGAAGATTACCGCAGCTCATCTATGCATCAAATTAGATGCTTAACTTAATCGTGCCGTCTGTGGTGCAGCCCATTGAAGCGTGAAGTCGTTGGACTGAACTGAATTGTGCCCGCTGCCCACCAGCGTAATACATATGCTTCCAGTTATAACATCTTCTCATTGATAGGAGCAAAAGAGCAGTCAAAGTTCATATGATCAATAAAATTCTTGAATCTGAAAAATCCCCCGCCTCCAGCTGTCCTTAACAGATGTCACATCAGTAAGTCACCGTAAAGCCTTGTGCTCAGTGTGACTAAATAGAGCAGAAAGAGAGCGAGAGGGAAAAAATCCACAAAAATAATCACACTAACTTCAAGGAAAAGTCCATCATCAGCATCCCAGGAAAATGCGCCTGTGACGTTGAAGTAGTAAGCCTGCGTGAAAGCTGCCTTGCGGCACTGCAGACACTAATGTGCCACCTCCCTCCGGCCAAACATTTCCACAAACTCTTTTGCAGCAGTTCAAGCGTTTCTCCACTACTGGAAGCAGACACTCAGCGGGCAGGACCGGCCACCGAGGACCCACCGGCACTCACTTGTTTTACGCTATTTCCTCTACTGACAGCTAATATGCCAGCTCAGCAGTATCACCCACATTTCTTCTTTACTCATTTCACACCTCTCTTTCGTCAGTACAAGGGTGACTTCCGATTGCACCAACTGACAAGTTAGCTGAATTTAAAAAGATTGTCTTGCTGCATTATCAACAAGTAGCATGAACACGTTGCCGGTCTATCAGTCTACCATGTCACACTTCCTATGCAGAATCCATGCATGCTTACATTCAAGCTTCGGCTACTTCGGCTGCTGCAGCTAATGCCAGTGCACGCTAAAATCCCAAGATTGAAATTTCAGCATCCCGCGCCCTCATACTGGTAAGTGAAGATGCCCTCTGTGGCGCCGAAGAACTACTTCACACAACGTGTGCATCGTTGTGAAGAGAGGGAAGGGAGCTCTTCTTGTATTTAGTGAGAAAATAATATTTAATGTTTTATTCTTACTTTATTTATTGTTTTATGTTAGCTTATGTAGAGCAATTTATTGTAGCTGTGGAAGTTTTTCTCAAGCCGACTTCGGTTTTAGTCAGCGCTCAACCTTTGACCTTTCTGTACAGGGATGAGGAATTTCAGAACTGAATTCACTTTTGAATAACTACATGAGTCAGAAATTAATCGCGCATAATCACTCGAGCATTTGTTTTTGTTCAGAAATGCGAGTAAATATTTTTTTTTATGTGGACATTCACTTTTGTTTCCACACAAGGAGAGAGAGCCATATGAATACATTACTCTACAACTGTCTGTGTGCACTGTTACAATACAGTATTATTATTCTCCATTGAATATTGGATGGATAGATGAAAACTATAAGACGAAAATCATGCTTTTTGGGTTGGCGGAACAGTTTAATAGCATTTCAACTCATTGGGAAAATTGCTTTGATAAATAAGTACAGTGATATACAAGCTTAATCAGGAAACGAAATAAACTCATAGTCAAGGTACCACTTCCTTGACACCAATTACAGCATTACTTTTCAATTTGGATAGTGTTTTGCGGGCATGGGGGGGCAGCGACGGGTGTTTCAGAAAGTGCCCAAAAAAACCACTAAGCGATGAGTTTTGCAAATAAAGGTAAAAAGCTGGTTGTGAATATATGAAGCGAGAATCAGGAAAAGGTGGGGGATTCCTGTGATCTTGTAGCACAGCCTTAAATCGCCGCAGACAGAATTAATGCTGCAAAGCAATGACATCACTTTCTGTGTCCCCCGACTGCATTCATCCGCCCTCATTCATCCTCTCCTTGGCTTATCTCTCTGTCCTCCTCCTCCTCCTCGCTGGTGAAACTTTCCCTCGTCTCCTCGCAGTGGGGCAACTATTGGCTAATGGAGTGCGGCAGAATTAATTGTCTCTCTGGCTGCCAGAGCTGCTAGTTAGTCCGACTGCAGGTGAAAGAGGGAGGACTGCGCCCCACTGTCGGCCCGGATGTCCAAACCGTCGGTGTCCCTGACATCAACAACCCCCCATGTGTATCAGCACTTTGACGGGGCTCCTGCTGTCCGGCTCACTATCTTGCACCAAGGGCAAAGCGTGCCGTGTCCCTAAAAGGCATGACTGAATGTGTGTGTGTGTGCGTACATGTAGCCCATGTATCAGTCTTTGGGTTGAAGCTAAAAGCTGTAATCTGATTTCCTCTCACATTCCAAAAACTGGTATGTCGGTTTAATTAAAACTCATTCAGTACCAGCCAATTCTAGACCAAGTGTGAAAAGACGTTCAAAAACGTCTTTGGGAGTGAATGAGTTAAAGACCCCAATTTGTTCCATATGTATGAGCGTAAATGTGTGTTCTTCTATACGTACCCAGCGATTGCCTGGCAACAAGTCCAGGGTATCTCTGTCTCACACCCAAAGTCAGCTGGGATAGGCTCCAGTTTCCCCATTACCCCTTAAAAGAACAAATGCATCGAAGATGATCAGAGAGACATTGAATTTTTAGCCTTTAAATTACACATTTAGTGCAACACCACATAGCTTTCTCAAAGTAATATTTTGGAATTGCGAAATGGGAATAAAATGGGGTGGTTTCCACTAAAGTCAACTGTTAATTGAAGAAAAAAGGGGTAGAAAAACACACTGGGGGGGGGAAAAAAAGACCCTGAGCAAAAAGAAGTTTAAGATTGTAAACGCAGAGATATAAAAGGCGTTGTTAAATGGCTTTAGGTGGAATTAGCCCTCACAACGCAGAGAGTCGTAAAAAGAGAAAGATGTAGGTCAGTAAAGAGAAGATAAAACGGACTTCTGGGGGGCGGGGGGATTTTGTGGTGGGGTCATTGCGCCCTCAAGTGGTAGTGAAGAGTGTTACAGCTGCTGGTTCGGATTTTCCACACTGAGGCAGGATGGAAATATTTTGAGTGTATTGCTCGTCTGAAGACTTCAATTGAAGGTTCAATTGAAAGACGACGACGACAATAGGCGGCGAGTTTTTTAATAGAACTCTGCCTCGTGAACTACGGTGGACTAACCCCCAACGTATTTAACTTAAGTGACACGACAAATAAAAAAGCACAGATAAATGTGAAATAACACGTTAGGAAAGTACATGAACTATTTCAAAGACACACACACTTACACGATCAGTATCACACACACGCACGTACAACTCGGTTCGGATAGTAAAAATACCCCCCACAATTAGAAGACATTTAACAGAAACAATTGTGGCTGCCACCGGCCCGCTGTGACGCACACCAAGTCTCCACATCCTCTACCCCACTTTTCAATTTGTGCTCCTAGGAAATTACACATCGTGCCAATCCGAAGGCTACAAAGGAAACTCTATTTTGGTGATTTTTTTTTTTTAACTCCCCCCTTTCCTCCCGCTCGTCCGCTTCTGTGCTCCGGATCTATTTGTTTCTTTTGAGGATGGCTCACGAGGAGAACACAGAAGAACTCGAGCCGTCATCGCGTCTGCCCCGAGCCGTGTTCCATCACCAGAGGATCAGTGGTGGTGCATATAAGAGCCCGTGTGTCAATGGGTGGGGTTACTGACACTCCTGAGGTTTAGCCTGATGATGTGATGGACAAAGAGGCAGCAACTCCTCCAGGGATGCATGTTGAACTCAAAAGACACTGTAGACCTAACAACGGGGTACACGCAAGGTTCAGTTCAAATATTTTGAAATCCTTTACAGTGGAAATGCACAAAAGAAAAAAAAAAGCATAGGTCAAAGGAAGGTCTTTTTACCCCCACTTTGATAACTGTTTCTATTCTTACAATCAATGTGAAGCTGATCACAAAGTGAAGACAAGAAGGACCCACAAGCAGGCGAAACGAGACGAGACAAGGCGGGAGGAAGTTTGGGTTTGATGTGAGACAAAGAGCCAGCGACTAGGAACACGACGGATATGAAGACGACGACGGATTACACCCAACAAGAAGAATGCCAAATGATGTGACACTCATGGAACAAAGAATAAAACGCGAGCGACAAGAAAGGGAGCCGATTGGTTGGATACACCAGTTCACTTTGGTAACTGGATGCTTTTTTTTTTTTTTTAATGTGCATTTTTCTCAAGTGGTACTTTTTGTGGTTGTACATTAAAGCTATTAACTATTGTAATTGTGGGAAGAGAATGTCGTCTGCTCCTGAGTCAGCAAAACAAATATTGATTATAGTCTATGTAAAGCACTTTTGAATTCATTTTTTTGTCTGAAAGTGCTTCCTGGTAATTCTTGTTTGTTTCTGCGACAAAACACCCAACTGCAGCCATACCATCTCCTCCATCCATCCATTTTCTGAACCGCTTTATTCTCACAAGGGTCGCGAGGGGGTGCTGGAGCCTATCCCAGTCATCTTCGGGCAGTAGGCGGGGGACACCCTGAACTGGTTGCCAGCCAATCGCAGGGCACACACAGACGAACAACAATCCACGCTCACACTCACACCTCGGGACAATTTAGAGTGTTCAATCAGCCTGTCATGCATGTTTTTGGAATGTGGAAGGAAACCGGATTACCCAGAGAAAACCCACGCAGGCCCGGGGAGAACATGCAAACTCCACACAGGGAGGCCAGAGCTGGGATCGAACCCGGTACCTCTGCACTGTGAGGTCGACGCGCTAACCACTGGACAACCGGGTCGCCTCTTACCATCTCCTTCAAGCTGAAAATTATTCAAAGGGCCACTCAGTGGGCCATCAGTTGACCATTCCTGGTCCAGGCGTATCATCTTATGCTCGTAATCAAGATGACAAAATGGTGACCGATGGCTGCAGAAAAATACATTCATTGCGTGCGGAGCATTCCACTTGGCTGTGCTTCAAAGTGTGCAGGGAATAAATTGGAATTGTGCTTTGGTCAAAATGAAACTGCATCTTGCCGGAGTCCTTAATTGCCCTTTTGCAAATGACAGTGGCGACTTCCTTTGAAAGGAGACAAGGTGAAGAACCAACAGTTGTCATCAGGGTAATTTGCTGCTCAAATTGCCAAGGGTCCAGTGGGAATGCGATAATAGCGGAGGACCCTGAAGAGGGGTTTGAGGTACGAGGCTGTGACTTTAATAACTTCCTCTTTGTTATTGGAGCCTGCAGAGAGCAAACACACTGCGACGTGTTGATTAGCACCCTCATTTGCTGAAGGAGAGCTTTTTCATTTTAATCAGGTGAGCTGTGACGTGCTTCAAGGTTGCAAATTTCGAGGCTTTCAAAAAATTATCTATACAGCATTGATTCTATACGCACGCATGTGTATCTATGTTATACACACACACACACACACACACACACACACGCACACACACACACAGAAACCGAGAAAGAATTTCTTTTCAGCTCACTCATTGTTTATACAAATAAAAAGTTGCGATGTACCATTTTTTCACTTCTTTATTTTTTTGAAAAGCACAACAAGTGAAAAACATAAAATAAATCAAATCCTCACCGCTCCCTTTACAAACTCCCAAAGAGCGGTATATGCATGCAGCCCCTCAGTTTCCACTATTACAGATTCAGCGCCCTCAGACTGCCGTGAGACAATGTCAGCATCACCCCATTCGACCACCAAGTCATCCCCCATTCATTTCACACAAGTTATGCAATACACAACATGTTAAGACTTTAGACTTAATGTCTTCCAGGTACAGTAAACTCATCGCGTTTTACCAAGCATCGCCACCAAATGCTTTGTCCACTGCAAGTTTGTCCCGGCTTCTTCTGTCACGGTCAACTGACCGATGGTTGATCAAGGTGCCATTGTCAGTGGAAGGAAGGCTGGGGCAGCCAGCTTTTTGGAGAATAGGCTACATCGCCAAGGAGGTGATGAATTGATGGTCTCGAGAGACTGTCGGGTACCTGCAGCTCCAACAAAAATGTTCCAAAATAGCCCCCTTCCATCCACCACAGCCTGCAGAATTACGGAGGGGCCGTCCGAAACAACTATTTGCCCTTGGATACCTTAAAATCTTAAATCAATTTGGTCTCAGTGTAGGTTGAAACAAGTGCTTCTTCCATTCACATTTTTGATGTGCTTCCAGACTCTGCGTGACAAGTAAAATCCGTGAAGTAGTCATCTTTAATTTTTTTACAATTATTACATATACAAAACAATACTGTCTTAAATGAAACTGAAGATTAAACCTTTTTTCGTTTTATAATTTATTTGATTTGTTTTTACAAACCGCCGCAAACATTTTAAAAACAATTTCTTTTTTTTTTGTCATGTAAAAAAGAATCCTGGAAAAATCAAAAATATGAAAGATAACATTAAAAATGGTGGCCAATTCAAGCATTTAAATTACCTATACCTGATCTTTGTGTTTACTTTCTGTGACTGAACCCGATGCACCTTTTTATACATTTACAAAGGGTAAATAAGGTAGTTCGACAAGGCCAAGAGCCCTGTAGTTCAATAAAATACAGTCAAACCATAAGAGAATTTTGAAAATGTTGGTCAAGCGATATGTGGATTAATTTGGCACTGAAACATGCATGGGGAGAAAAAGAACTTTTGAAGTCGTGATTAAAAACAAGGACACGTGCAATCTTACATAAGTTTAGGGTCTCACATTTGTCTTCTTTGCGATTGAAGGCGTAAGCGTCACTCGTCCACCTCACGGTCAAGCACCTCCATGGCTGCTAAGAGGAAGACAAAGGCGGTAGTCTGCATCTCTCTTATCCATCTTGGATCCGAAACAACTATTTGCCCTTGGATACCTTAAAATCTTAAATCAATTTGGTCTCAGTGTAGGTTGAAACAAGTGCTTCTTCCATTCACATTTTTGATGTGCTTCCAGACTCTGCGTGACAAGTAAAATCCGTGAAGTAGTCATCTTTAATTTTTTTACAATTATTACATATACAAAACAATACTGTCTTAAATGAAACTGAAGATTAAACCTTTTTTCGTTCATAATTTATTTGATTTATTTTTACAAATAAAAATAAATGAACCCGACTGAACCCGATGCACCTTTTTATACTTTTACAAAGGGTAAATAAGGTAGTTAGACAAGGCCAAGGGCCCTGTAGTTCAATAGAAAACAGTCAAACCATAACAGAATTTTGAAAATGTTGGTCAAGCGATATGTGGATTAATTTGGCACTGAAACATGCATGGGGAGAAAAAGAACTTTTGAAGTCGTGATTAAAAACAAGGACACGTGCAATCTTACATAAGTTTAGGGTCTCACATTTGTCTTCTTTGCGATTGAAGGCGTAAGCGTCACTCGTCCACCTCACGGTCAAGCACCTCCATGGCTGCTAAAATTCCACCTCATCGCTCTCAGACGACGTGCTGGAGAATAACTGATCATCATCGTCGTTGCCGCGAGAAAGAGTAACATGTAGAATAGCAGAAACGAGTTTGTCCCTATCCTTGTCTGTGTGTCGCAACAAATGACGACACGGGCTTGTCGGTCGCTTTTTGTGACGTCATCGTGTTTATGTTTTGGTCTTCAAATTTTTTAGCGCCCCTTGCTGGACAGGAGGAGTCGTGCAGTTTGTTTTTCCACTACAATATACGTATGAGTCTTGTTTCGGAAGGAAAGGTTGATTTTATTGAAGTATTTTAGGTGCACTTATGCTGATGTTATGATATGTCATACAGTATCGTGTTATGTCATAATTCTTCCCTCCGGTTGCGGTTTTCCTGTTTAGCGTGTAATAACCCAACGCTCCACATGGGGACCTCACTGCACTGCTTTTAGTATAAGATGAGCTTGTTTACAAGAGCTTGGTGTTCTTTGTTCCTTCTTCACCTGCAGGAGAAAAATACAGTGCTGTACTACTATAACCTGAACTAAAAATGTACAGTATTTGCTTATGACGCACATTTTCAAAAAGTTGTTGGTAAATGCGTTCTCCCTCGGTGTTTAAAGAACCTTGTTTTAGTACAATGCAAAACGTTAAGATGCCTTGCAGAGATGCCTCTGTTGGTTATTAACAATAGTTGTTGGTTGGAAATTGCCTCATAAATATGCCATACAGGTGTAAAAGAGTAGTACAGCACCTTTGCACCCGAGAGCGACTGTGTTTTTCTGATTTGTTGAGGACAATATCACTGAGTCTCTTTGGGAAGGACAAAAGGATGGCATTGTGAGTGGCGGACAGAAAGTGACAGAAAGAAAACCCTTTTCATGCACCCTGTAGCCTGATAACACGATAAGCTGTCCACTGTAGTAACCGCTGCCCCTGAAAGGGTTAAAATTATAAAACTTGTTTTGTGCACCAACAGCCAAGCCAACTCACATTAAGTGCTTCTAATTGATATACTTATAGGACTCCCAAATATATAGTTAAGTGTGAAGTATAATAGTGTTGACCGCAATGTATCATGTTACGGTGATAATTTATAATACACTCAATATGTACAATATATGACACAAGATATGCTGCGTACAGAATAATTAGGCCAAATCTTATTGACCCTTCCCCTCCAGAAAATAAGAACGTTGTGAACATTAGGACCACAGTTGTCATTTTTGCGTGTATCTTATGGGGGAAAATAGTTGCTGGAGGGGTTGAAAAAGTTGCTGAGTAGAGCAAAGGCGTCGCTACATTGGCATCATTTCAGACAAAAGTTACATAGCTCTTACTCGCTACCTCGTTTCTACTAGCGCACATAAAATAAAAGCACATATTTGACTTTGACTTTATGGTCACTGGGGGAGGGCCGGTCAGAGAATGTGGGTGGTCCGGATGTGGCCCCCGGGAGCCGTATTTTGCCGAGGTCTGATTCATGTGGAGGTGGAACGACAACAAATGACAATATGTTGTTGAGGGAGCTTCACTACTCTTTTACAAATGAATGGAATATTCATGAGGGAGTTTTCCAGCCAGCCATTTGTTGATGGACAGAGGCCTCTCTGCAAGGTATCTGAACGACTGTTCGTTTTGCATTCCAAAAGAGCGATGCCATTCATGTTTGGGAAGTGCCTACGACTTGGACCACTTCTTAGAAAATCTAAACAGTCCAGTTATGTGTAAAACAACACACAAACACATTTTGACTCACATTTTGTGAAATTACCAAAGCGCCCTGTTTCCTCAGCAAGATGCCTCTGAACTAAATAGATACTGCACCTCACAGACAAAAATGAAGTGGAGGGGGAAAAAAAACACCCTCAGCCATCCATTTGCTTTATATATTCATAATACATGAAGTGGTTTGCCAGAGGCAAAGCAACTTAACAGCTCTCCGAGGCCCGTTTGAATTGTAAAACACGGTGAGCGCCATGCTCTATTTCCTCTTTCCATTCTGTTTTGCGCCCCGACGTGACACCGTTGATGCCATGAGGCCACACATGTATTGAGTCGAGGGGTTTAGAGAAATCCCAGGTCCTGCTGGTTGCCAAGCCGTCGCCACGGCGACCACGTTGCTGCCACCGCTGCTAAAAATGGAATCATCCCAAAGCTACTTGACATTTTTGTTTCCAGTAGTTACAGTACAGCAGCATATAGTGTGCTAGTGGTTAGCATGTCTTATTTATTTTTATAAGCCTCAAATATTCTTCAGAAAACTGAGATAAATATTCACTGTGTGTTCCCTATTGAGAATGGGGAAAAAATAAAATCAGAAAATAACGATCCTCAATTATCTGGCCAGGCACCTGCGGGGGCCTACGCATATTTTGCTCAGCCAGTGTTTGAATCGCACCGTAAAACATTTCATAGCCGTACAGTTTTTATAAATGAAAATGATTGTTACACAAGTGTACGGAGTTCAGAGCATGGTCACTGAACAAACTAAACGTGTATCTCAAGGCAACACTGACTGCGCCCTGAAACTTTTCTGACACTCCTGATGAATGTGAAGGCACGAAACTAGATCACAAATAAGAGGTCATTGTGGTTGATAAAGCATATTTTTAAATGATGTATATTTGCAATATTTTTATCTACATACTAACCACCCCCCTCCTCCTGTTTGTGAGCACACTCTGTGAGGTGAGGCAAATTTCTTGCAAATTCCACTTAACTTTTCAGTTGCCCAAGAATGACAATTATTGTGCGTATTGATCCGATGTCATTGGCGTTTGTAAAATGATTGATGCAGGAGGTGTGGGGGAGTTTGGGAGAGACACTTGTGGTCGATAGCGACATGATGAAGTAAAGGCACAGGACAAGCAACAGAAAAAGGGAGATGCTGATCAGCATTATTTATAAGTCATCTTACTGTGTCTCGTCCCCGAGTGAAGCGATTGCTCATTTTAGTGGCGTGCCATCAAATATTTAGCTCTTCTGTCAAGATGACGCTATTTTGTGATTTGACTTCAACTTGGCGATGAAGTTTGTGACTCAAGAAGGCAAAGCAGCCTCAGCATGCACCATACTAATTCCATTAAATCTGTCATTTACGTTTCTTAGATCACATGAAAATGGGTTTTCCAAATACTCCTCGTGATTTAAGATACATACATGCCATAATATCCTATTTGAGCAAAACAAACACTAGTATTAAAGAGATTTTGTCGCACCGCATCATTTGAATGACCATTGAGCTGCTCTTTCTGGTGTGCCCACTTTGGCCACTTGGGGGCGGACAGACAAATCTTCTCAAAGGAATTAATAGTCGTCGTTCTCTGCAAAATACATCGAATACATGACAGTGGTGTTTTATTGTCATCCTACAAATGTTGCTGGGTCGTTTGTGGTCGTTGCTAAAAGTGTTAGTACGGCGACACGGATGCTAATTATAATTAGCAGTAAGCTATCGGACTGAATGGCTAAGCTATATTAAATGCACTCAACTAGAAGTGGTGTTAAACAGCTTGATCACTTTTTTTTTCAGAAAAATTGTTCACGATTTGCTACAGTGCTGCATATTGTTAAGTGAGTTCACTGCCCCCGCAGAGCAATTTTCTCAGAATGCGCCTGCAATTAAAAAAAAAAAAAAAATGGTGTTCACGATGGCTCGAGTCACTTGTGTTATAATTCTATATACATATGATTATCAATTAGCCTTCAAAAGCAGCAATTTTCTCAGAATGCGCCGGCAATTAAAAGAAAATAAAAAATAGTGTTCACGATGGCTCGAGTCACTTGTATTATAACTCTATATACATATGATTATCAATTAGCCTTCAAAAGAAAACAAAAATTCTGTATCTAAAATTATTTTACCAAGAAACAAAACATATTTAGCTTCCAGGCGCATATGTGCTCAATTGGGAGCTAATTTGGCTTGACAAAAAGCTACAAACAAGCAAAAAGCTCACAATAGCTTGTTGACAGACATTTTAGTGTTTTTGCAATTTTATGAGAGGAGGAACAGATAGGGATGCCTATTTTTTTGATGATACCGTCAGTTTCCTCAGCTATTTGGCCCCATTATCGGGATAGCGCAGATGTGCTCAATTGGGAGCTAATTTGGTTTGACAAAAAGCTACAAACAAGCAAAACGCTAACAATAGCTTGTTGACAGACAACAAGCTATTGTTTTTGCAATTTTATGAGAGAAGGAAAAGATAGGGATGCCTATTTTTTTGATGATACCATCAGTTTCCTCAGCTATTTGGCCCCATTATCGGGATTTTGAGTGTCCAAAATGTCACAGTTTCATGTCAGCCATCAATTAGAATGCTCAATGCCTATCTTGAGCTTGATAGCTTGTAATAATGCTTCCAATCTATGCATACATCTCGAGCACATCTTCCCAATGTGCTCATACAATACCTGAAGGTCCCCCTCCGACGTCCTGTGGCTGTGTCATTTTATAGGAAGTGACTGGAGACTTGAATACCATCAGACATGTTTCCTCCCTCCCTCCCTGAGTGCATAGACCTTCTCATACATAATGGAAGCCTACGAGTGCAGGTGCAGAAGCTACTTTTCGGTTGTTCCCCTTATCATGCATGATATTCACCCAGCTGCCTTGCGCGTACCGAGAATACGAAATACTGCAATGTGACATGAAATAATTGGATCTTGGTGTGAGATATGTAAAGTTGCATATGGGAATTGGTTTTCATGAAGCTGTCAGAATGGCCGCATTAGCATACATGCATGGAGGCACTCGAATCCCACATTGCAGTCTTGGATGGGAATGCATTTCTAAAGTGTTTACCGGTAGGCCTTCAATTTATTATTTTTTTAAATGAGACCCCACACATGACAACATATTGCTGGACGTACTCTGAAATCTGATTGGCTAAAGAAACTGTCCCACGACTACAGTCATATCGTTTTAAATCACTCGTCCAGTACCGGTACATTCCGAAGGCAGATTATATTTGTATGACAATGCGATAAAAGACAATAAAATCTTATTTCCACGCATAACGGACACAGTGCAACCATGAGAAATGTACATGCAATCGACACACATAACATGCATTACAACCCCTCCAAAAATATGAAATGACCACAGACTAAACACCAGAGATACAAAATCAGGTAAACAATCTTATTTATCTGCCGGTTGGCTAGAAGCCCCTAAAACTAAACTGTGGCAGAATTTCCTTTCTGAATTTCCCATGACTGCTCAACACTCCTGAAACACAAAACACACGCACTAAACTACCAATAAATCTACATACCCAATAATTTCATTCCTCTTTCATTCAATTGTGTATCGTGACAAGAAAAAGGCGTTCTTTTCTATGGAGGAAACCTCTGGACCTTCCTGTACTGCTACGTTGCCATGGAAACCCCATTCAGGCAATTGTTCTGCAAATTTATTGAAGAACCTTTGAAAAATCACAAAGGATCACTGGATTATATTGCCAAGAAAAGAAAACACATGTTGGGAGCCGGTTATTATGTCGGACACAAGGCACGTGTTCTTTGGTCTTGGTCTTCTCATTTAAAGTGACTTACTCCCCTTTATTGAATTTTTTTGCCAGAGCAAAGCCAAGATGGGCGTCAGTCGCCAGAAGAAACGCAGCATCACCTCTTACTTTTTTTTGCAGATGTAGCCTCTCACAGTCTTGTAGTCATCCTCATTTCAGAGGTTGTCATGATCGAGGTAAAGACAGTGCCATCAGGGTCACCTGGAAATTGACAAGAAGAGCTCTCTACAATGCCCTTTCACTGGTACAACCTGTAGACATGCACCTGCGAGCTTTTACAAGAATCTGTGCTCCAAGGATATGCAAAAGTAATTGAAATTGAATTGCGTTGATCTAGAACAATCCCAAGTTAGGTCACCCAAGTACCAAGGCAGTCCAATTTTTGACCAAAATTGGAATATTTTGACTCGGCACTTAAGGCTGTACAGGAGGGGTGTCAAACTCATTTTTGTCGTGGGCCAGATTTTAGTAAGTTTCCCTTGGAAGGCTGTTATGACTGAAACCATATAAAAAAGTCAAGAATAATGGTTTATTGACCTATTGTTTAAGAAACTGTAATGAGGGGTTTGATAACAAGAAAATGCTTACCGTATCACTCTTATTTATTACGAATGAGAATCTAAAATTTTGGTAGAGATTTTAGCAAGCATCATGAAAGATGACATCTTTGATTTGCTTTTGCGGGCCATATAAAATGATGTGGCGGGCTAGATCTGGCCCCCGGGCCTTGAGTTTGACACCTGTGCTGTACAGTATCTCATTACATTGACATCATCCAGTCCAATTTCAAATCCAGTTCAAACAAAGCACATGCCGACTGAAAGTTTGACTCACCAAATGCGCCCATTGTAAGAAGAAGTGGCTGAGTTATTTTCATCTTTGGTGTCTAGGATCGGCCGTTGGCTTGAGGGGGCTGTTCGTTGTCGCAACTGAGTGAGGATTCGCTTAACCTGGAACCAGAAATTTACAAAAAAACCACACAGTTCACCAATAATTTAAAAAAAACGTAAGTGAAAAACGTGGCCGTTTGGAAGGAAAGAGGACACGTGGTGGAGAAATACACATTTTATGTCATCTATTTCACAATGGAGGCCAAGTATATTTGTGGTTGTTTTCATACAACTTCACCCCCGCATTTTCTGATTTCCCATAGCGGATTTGCATTCCCTCAAATATAGGCTACACCCCCTCCCCTCCCCTCGCCGCAGAAGAAAGAGCGCATCCTCGAAGCTAATCACTTTTTCATTCCAGCTTCAGCATCCTCCTGCTCTTCCTCCTCTTCATCTTCATCTTGCTCTGAGAAGAGGAAAGCCGAGAACGCGTCTTCTTCGGGGTTTTTTTTTTTTTTTTGGTCGACCCAGCGTGCTCCCA